>NC_046665.1:46418397-46420788 GCF_010883055.1 Belonocnema kinseyi
TATTCAAAAAGACGAAAAATTTATCCTAATGATGATTCAGAACTTCAAGCTCATGCAAAATTGGAAAAAGACGAGAAGACAGAAATTGTGCATTTGAAAAAGATGTACAAATTTGCTTAGAATCACTTTGGAATAGGGTGCATATTTTTTATTTTTATCGAGAAAAATATAATCATAAAGTGTAAAAAAAATAAGATAAAATCCGCCTGCTGCGTGGGAAAATTCTCATCACAACTTTCGTCTTTTAATTTCGTATTTCTCTCATATGTGGGTTTTCAAAAAAATGAATTTTTTATGTTTAAAAAAATGGCAAATCAGAAATTAAACTTTTTCATTTGACAATTTCACAACATTTTAAAGATTCTTAAATATCTAAATGTATTTTCAATATATATTAAAAATTTGTCACAAGGTTGTGGCTAAAATTTTATCGCGATTTCCTGGGAGCGGGTGCTAATCTGAAAAATTGCACCCGCTCCCAGGAAATCGTGATAAAGTTTCAGCCACAAACACGTCTCACGACCGTGAGATAGATGGTTACAGTCTGTGATGTAATCTATACGACGATTCGCAAAAAGTGTTGTACACCCTGAGGACACGGAGCGACCCAAGGACGACTGATTGTTGCATTCTTACCGCAAGTGTTTTAGCATATTGTTGACACGCAGGGATGCTTTTCAGGCTATTAACCAGTGAAAGTTTGGCACCTCCAAGAGCGCCGATGATAAAGACGATTAGTTTAACAGAATAATCCGGGGTCAAATCGTTGCAACTCCCTTATAAGGTGTATACCTCTCTTTCTTTTCATTCTCCTTGGCTATGATGTTTTTGTCAGCTGTTGTCGAAAATTCGATAACGAACATGATTCGCTTCTCGAAGTCAAGAAGAAACATGTCTGGCCTGGAGTGTGCAACAGATACAATTGTCGCGAATATAAAGTTCGCAGTATATGCGGCACTTCCCATTCTCGACAATTGACTCGATTTCCCTAGGACCATTTAGAGGGGCAATATTAAGGTTAATGCCGTAGGAATGACATGGATGGTAATAAAGCACGCTTAGGGCCGCATTGTGCCTTTGGGTGCAGGTCGTTCCCGCATGAGTTGGACAACTAGATAGTATGTGAGCTAAATGCTCGGGGTGTGCATGGCAAACCCTGCAGCTATCATCAGAAATGTCTCGGCTCAAAATGTGCATCTTTGCACACACATCGAGATGGGTCAGAGAGAAACTGCTGATTTTCTCTGACCCACCGCTCCCTCCGCTCTAGACTTCCTTTAGCGTCAGATAGTATCCGTTTTCTCTCAACAATATGCTGCCTGATGGTCAGTAGCTATGACTTGTTAAGTGTGTGATAACGGGTCCGGAGTTCGCGCGTGAACTTTCGAACTTTGGCGGTAAAATTCCTGTCAGATGTGATGTAGCCAATCACTCACTGAATGCGGGACGCGTACTCTCTTGCCCAGCCTATCTTTATGGCAAGTTGATGCATTCGTCTTTTGGTCTTATGATCAACTGTTGGTTTTGTTTTACAGTTCGCATCGGCCAAAGCTCTCGCTGCATTATACACACAATAACTGATAGCCCAGAGGTCGGATTCTTTGGAAAATGTCGACGAAGCTCGTCATCCATTTCACCCAGATCTTTAGGCTTGAGAGAAACCTTGGTGTTGATGTTTCTCTGGGTCATAAAGCATCGCTTTTCCTCTATAGGATGCCTGCCCGCGGTTGGTCTTAGTGTCGCCTCTCTTTTTCTGTTACCGGCTTGTTCTAGCTGTGGTGGAGTAGGCGTTCCGCTTACATACCCCATTTTTGGGTTCACAGACGTTGATGCGAAAAGTGCGATAGCTCCGGCTGTTTCTCGCACCACAGATCATGCAGCCGTGCCATGAAACCCCGTTCAGGGGCCACACTCGCACCGTAGCACTCTAGAAAGTCGTGATTCAGTCGCTCCGTCCACCTAAAGGTCCCGAGATTCTGCTGATCCATCGCATTGAATTCACCTTCATTGGCTCCCCCAGCTCTAGAGTGGTCGGCATTGTTGGCCGACCCATTGTCGGGAGCCCTGCGCGTTCTGTTGTTTTGAACCGCACTTACTACAACTATGTTTGGTGTTGTCATTGTTGTTCCCACGAGAAGCTAGGGAAAGGGGTTCGTCCATCCTTGTAGAGCCCCGCATGCAAGGATAAGGCTGCTTACTCTGAGAGGTCGCCTGGTATCCCAGAGTCACCGTTTTAGACACCTCATCCAGGTGCCATTCAGCTTTCGGCACGGTTTTCACACCTCCACTTGTGGGTTAATTCCGTCGGGACCACCCCTGGACAATTTTTCGCGACTGCCTATTTATTTTTGTAACCATATTCAGCAGAAACCCTTGGTACAGGGACCCTCT
>NC_046665.1:46420888-46432482 GCF_010883055.1 Belonocnema kinseyi
GTATAGAGCTCCAAGGAGATTATGTTGAAAAATAAAAAAAAATTTACCCAAAAAAAATTGTTTTTATACTTCATTCTAAGGACTTATTGAGCTACCCTCGTACTTACAAAAACTTTCCTTATCCATTTGTGAGTGGTTAAATGGTAGTTAACTAAGTTTATTGAAAGTGGTAAAAAAATAGGAATAAATGAAGCGTGGTCCAAAAAAGGCTTTTTTCCAAAAATTCTGCCCTACAAATTGTTCCTTTTGATGTCAAAATGCCCCCTGAATTTTTCGATTTTATGTCGTTATTTTTAAACGTACATTTTCAATTGAAAGGATTCAAAAGTAAAACAATATAAATTAATTAATAGTTTTCAAAACTAAACTGTATTTCGAGTTTTAAAAATGGTACAAAAATTATTTTACCAAATGATTCTAAATCGGTTTTAAATAAAACAATTTACAGATTTTGACGTTGAAAATTCAACTTTTTCAATACGAAAACCCCAATAATTAAGCAAATTGACACGTATGATTCAAACTTTATAAAATAATTTTAATATGACAATAACTTAACATTAATATATTCATTAATTAAACGATTTTATTTCATATAAAATCCTTTTCGAATATTGTTTCAGTCGATAATATTACATTTTTAACCCATTCAGTTCGAAAATTTTCAATTAAAAAAATATCTGAATGAGCAATTACATATAGATCAAATATTCAAAAGTAAACAATTCGAAACTGAATCGTTTGAAATAGAAAGCCTTTAATGGTAAAAATTTCAGAGTAAGACATTTAAACTTTTAACATTACAATGCTTATTGTAACCTTAAGTAACAATTGAAAATTATTATTTTGAAAGTATCAAAATTGAAAAAAAATATAATTAATTTTGGTATTTAATTTCTTTGCAATTGCAAGAGGAACTTTTTTAGGTATACAATTTCATTGTGTGGAAAATGTGAATTATTGTATTTTCAACATTTTTATCAATCGTGAAATGATACAATGATAATTTTTGTTAAATTGGCAGTAAATTTTATATTTGTAATGTTTCTATTGATTTGGAAGAGATACAGTTTTTTTTTTTAATTGGAAGAGGCCATTTTTTTATTTTCAAGATTTTTATTGTGTTTGAGGAAAGAATTTTTTATTTTCGTTTTTTTTTTAATTAGAAGAAGATAATTAGAAAACATATATTGTTATTAAGTCGGAGGAGAGGAAGTGTTGATTTTAGATTTTTTCTGAATTTAAAAGAGTGATTTTTTTATTGTTATGGTTGTTATAGAACTGGAAGGAAGGAAATTCGTTTTTTAACGTTTTTTCAAATAGGAAGACGCACTCATTTTCGGATGTAGTGAGATGATATCTTTGCTATTTTTTGGAAGATATCGTTTTTTAATTGACCCAACTATCATAACAGTAAGGACGATTTTTTGATAGACATTAGGGTCGATCGTATTTATTTTTTTTGTGTTCTGCAATTAGTTTGAAAGATATTAATTTATATTTGATTAAAAATACAAATTAGATTTTTTTATCTTTTATAACGAACTGGCTCAATGGATTTATCAGTGAGACTATGTGAATCAGTCTTAACTTATACATTTTAATTGATCTAAATTCATTGCAATCTGTATTTGCCAAATAAACTTTTTTTTAATGTTTTTGTTGAGTTGGAAGAGGGACATGTTTCATTTCTTCACACTCTTATTAATGCGAGTTGAAGTTGAGGATAAGTTTTAATTTAGAAAATTTAAAATGATAGCGCGGAATCATATTTTTTAACCAGAGATCTTTGTACCAATCAATTTATTAAAGTGTGAAGGTTTAGGTTTTGCAGTTTAATTGCACTTAATTGAACATTTTTAATTGAAAAGTGTTAAAAGCTTCTATTTTATATGTGTCAATTATGGAGAGTTTAAATGAAAAAATTCCAAATTAAAATTGGTTTGAACTTTAATTTAAATTTCACTAGTTACGAACATTTTTGTACTATAGACGCACGCATGCTTGAAGAGATTTGTCGGGGAATCCCAAGTCATGAGCCCTGTACAGTCGGTCAGATGGTGTGATCGTCGCGAGCTCGGCTATAGACGGAATAACTCGGAAACATTCGGGCGTTTTCTTATAGAATTCTCGTAAATCCCTGTTGCAGATTTCACTAGCGCCATTCATTTCAATACACATTCTTATTTAAGAATACTAAAATTTCTTACACTTCTTACAACTTATGTTACTTAAGATTCTGACTTTTGACTAACAGTTTTATAAAACTTGTTATTGACCATTATCACTTTTTCACACTCACCATTGTCATACAGTAAATAAGACTTTTTCTAAACGTGAATACGAATTTTTGCTCGCTCAAGTTTATTATAATACATAAAGAAATATCATCATCTCTTATCATAGTAGAAATGTTTATAGCAGTACCCCGATTATCCCAAAATTTTTAAGTTTTATTTTAATTATACATATAGAATAAATCAAATATTGATATCAAAAGTCTCTCCGTGTAGATTCATTAGACTTCACCGATACTACATTTTCTGTAAGATTTTATAGAAAAATATTTTATTCTCTTGAATAAAAAATTTATAATTATTGAGTAATTGTCAAAAATTTAATTTTTTACCTACGCAGCCTTATCCATTCGATTGGTTATTACGTATTTTACTGATAAGTTTGCACACATATTGCAAATACATGCTGACAATTTTCTCGATATCTAGAATAGTTTTTTAAATTTGACCATTTATGACATTTATGAATTTTCATTCATCACACTCAATACCTAACATTTTTTAACTATTAAAGATATCAACCATTTAAATTTTTAGTTGAAAATTTTAATTTCAAAAAGGAATAAGGTACGATAAAGTGATGATCACGAGGATATAAGGTTTTAGGAATATAAAGAATTTATTTTACTGAACAATTTTTTTCATTTCTTACAAATAATAAATATCCTCATAAATCAATTAAACCCAGTTTTTCCACGGAGAAAAAGATATCGCACAATGATATCGCAAAACCTCGACATTGCAAGAAAGCGCAATATGATAACGTACATCAGGACCCGGAGCTTTGTACGATATTATAAGACAAAGACAGACAAAAGTTAAAGACAGACAAAAATGAAGTTACATTTTGTTGCTGTCGTCTGCTATGGCGTCCTTAGCAGCAATGGGAAAAAGGCAGAGTATGAGTCAGTTCAAGCTATAAATCGGGACTCTAGATTTAAAACAATTACAGAGAAAATTAAAAATTTGCTGCAGGTAAGACCTGCAACTGTTACTGATTAAACATATTTCGGCGAAAGTTTCACTGAGGTTAGGAAAATAATTCTGAACTCGTAGACTGCGTCGCGCTGAAGTGAGCAAATTGCAGTAAAACATGTAGAATCTGCGACAGAATACACAAAAAAATATCTACTTACTGATATATTTCCCCCGAAATAAATCACATTAATGTAGACGAATTAGAATTTACTTAATACAATTTAGCAAAGCGCAAAATGTAACTGACGGATGCGAATCCCCATTTCTTATGTTATAGATTGCACAATTATGCGGTATATAATGTAAAAACTTGCAACGTACGATATCACGATTTTGCGCTATTATAATGCGATAATTACGATATATAGCGCAGGAATTACGATATATATGGTAATTTGTGCGATATAGTTTTCTCATTGTCCTACTAAGTACATGGAAAACAATTTTTTCATCCCACTGAACGGAAGAAAAAACTAAAAATTTAGTAGGAAAACCTCTAACATGACAAAAACCACTAAAATGGCAGTCCTCAGGCTTATATCAGGGGCGTCAACTTCGATTCATGGTAATATTTATTGATGAATACAAAACGACAATGAGGACTGTAAGTAATTTGAAAATTCAACACCTTCTTTCAATTTAGAAAATTGGTGAATATCTTCGAGGTGAAAAGCTCGCTTACAGTGTACAAACGTACATAAAGTATGCAGGAGATTATAACATAACCAAAATTAATTTTTCTCTAGAATCCATTTAAAACTTTACCAAACATTTAAGTAAATAATACATGTTTTACCTAGAAAGAATAACCAAAATTTATCATTCTGTAACCGACTTTGAGGGAATTGTTGTCATTGCATAATTTAAAGTTTGCTTGACTTTACATTTGCAAACATTACTTAACAAGCCTGAAACTTTATCCAACTTTTCCTGAATGTGTGACATAATAGTTTTTAATAATTACACCACGTGCATTAAGGATTACTTTTGAAAATCTTTACTGTACATTCGGAAAATTTAATCTTCGTTATTAAAGTTTACCGAACTGACATTTATTCTTTAACATTTCGCAAGACACAAATTACTACAATAATGTCAAACCGTGTTCGCAACCACATTGAAAATTCTACATAAATAACACGGAAAAAAGTACTATACTCGGAAAAGTGATGAAATATTACTCTGTGGCGCAGTGACGGAGCCTTTCGTGCAACCACAGAGTAATTCTTACACTTTGGGAGAAATTAGCGAACCTCACTGCATCAAAGTGCAAGATTTACTCTGTGAAATTGTAAATCCGTATCCAGATCGAATGGGGTTGGTTGATAATTTAACAATGTCACCCAGTAATCCCTACTTTGTAGCGAGCGCTAGTTACAGCTCGAATTGTACAATGCGCGTGTGTCTCGCAAGAGTAGAGATTACACTTTCGCGTAGTAAACTTTACTCCTTCTGGGAGTAAAAAAAATGTTTTCATTTTTAATATTTGCATTAAATTAATTTGTGAAATCATGCAATTGCACGCGCGGTGACTTACAAACGTAATCGAACGCTTAAGTGCTATGAAAAATTGCACCCTCGTGGGATTCGAACCATACCTACCTAAACAACCTAAAACCTAAGCCTATGTCGGACGCTCTAGCTAGTTACGCTAATGTATCGCTTGGATTCTGTTGACAAAAACTCAGTCAAGATTTTACGCTATAAGCCAGGGCTAACAGCGGAATATATTTTTGTTCTATTTTTTCGTTTTACACATTTTATATGAATAGGTTGATTTACAAATTCTCGATGAAAATATTTCAATTTAATTAATTGAAATTTTAATAACTAAATGTTTAATTTATAATTTCTTTCCAAATTCTGTGGCTCAAAAATGTAATGGATTTATTACTCTCAGATGTATTGTAAGTGTATAAATATTTAAATTTAATTTTCTAACTTAAAAAAAGAATCGAATGATTATAGATCTACTAATCTTCTTTAGTAAAAACCTGAAAGTAAGAACAAAAGCAGCTACTACAAATAATTTATTGAAACATTGGAGTTGAAAAAATTGTTTAAGATACAAGATACTTAAACCTGATTAATATTCTAACTTTGAAGTTGAATTTGAACATTGAATCGAAGGCTAGCTGAAATTATAAGAAATAAGTCTTGAAAATGAAGATTTTTAAATGCTAAGAATTTTATCAAACTTTGCTAAAAGCTATAGTAATTGGTTATATATTTTTATAAAATATAAGAATGCACATTATGTGATATAATAAATAGTATAATAGTATAATAAATTGCAAACATAGGTAAATGAAGTAAACGGTGTTTATTTACATATTTTAAAATTTTATTCCTGGAGCAATATTTGAAGGGTTGGAGTATACAGAATTAGGTATCTAACAAAACAAAATTTTTTTAGAAAACCGAAATAGCATTCCGTAAAATCGAAATCAGCTTATAAAGATAAAAAGAAAAGTTACATCCCAGCTTAAATGTTTTTGATTTGAGGGCAAAAAAGTATGATTAAACAAAAGTATCCAGTTCTGAGAAATAAAATGTGGAAGTTTACAGTTTCAAAGAGATTGAAATTTCATGGGTTTTAAAAATTGTTTTTAAACAGGGACTGTAAATTTATTCTTCAAATTTAAAACATGATAAAAACTTGCTCATAAAAGTTTTAAAAGTGGCTTTTCGTAAAAATTGAAGATTTTATGTTGGAATTTGATTATACTATAAAATATAAATCAGACGAATGGAAACAAAACTGCAATGCTTACAAGTACAGTCGAGAGTGGCGCGAACTCATACAAGAGACAAAATATCTCAAGTATGCCACTTTTAAGTCGATAGTTCTATTTTTAATCAATTTATACAGTTTTCTAATAGTTTTCATATCAAAATAACTCCGTTAAAATATTTTTTCAACAAAAATTTTTTTTAAAGTTATTACCAATCAAAGTTCTTGATCATTTTTTTCAAACATGAATTACTCGCGAATGGTTCATCGAAATTCAATATTTGAGTTATGAAAATTTTTGTAATGAAGTATACTTTACCCTAAAAAATTGTTCGGTATTAAAAAACATTTTTTTATTCTCTAAATAATCGTTTGTTTTAAATAATTGAAAATTAATTAAACTTCTGCGCCTGTGAAAGAATTCTTTCATGTTCCAATAGATTCTACGATCTCTTTCGAAAATTTTGGTGAAAAAAAGTTTGAATTTTGCAGCGCTAATCGAGTACGTTCGAACGCGCGCGGGTATCATAGTGAGTACAATATGACGCGAATTTTCCACTTTCGAAGTAGTTTAATTTGCTACTAAAAAAGATGAATTTCCAACAAAGTAGATCCAGTATCAACTAAAAAAAACGATTTTCAACCAAAAGTTGAATGGTTAAGTTTTTAGTTAAAAAGATTAATTTAAAAAAATAATTATAGAGGAGAGTACTCGAATATGAGATATTCTCGTAATATGAGAAAGCGGGGTATCAGCGAAACTAAGAGACCCACTCTGTTGGTTCTATCACTAACTTGTAGCCCTTGAAGGAAGAGTAATTTCGTGGTATAGTCTATTTCTCATTGGGCTTCTAAAGATTATAGGCGAACTTTGTGTGAAATCGATGGTGGTCGAGTTCTTGGAAGGGAATTCTTTAAACCCTATTTATTATTCATTAAATATGTATTTAGCAGTAAAGTTTGTCTGGAGTGATGGAAATTGAATAACTAAGTAGGAAAATATCGATAGTGTTGAATTTTTTCATTGTACAGGTCAGGCATAGTAAGTGCATAGTTGCACGGTGTGGTTCTCATAATATGAGATACCTGTGGTTTTTATAACACTGTAGCTCCGCGGGAGAAATTGGTTAGAAAAGTGTTTGTGACTACTGAAAAAACTAAATATATCTAAATAGTAGTAAATTTATACTTCGGAAACATGGAATGATGAATAAAAATTTTTTTTTACTACCGAAAATTTGTTTAGCGTAAAGCATACTTCGTAACCAAAATTTTCATAACTCAATTATTGAATTTCGATGAACCGTTCGGAAGTAATCCATTAAAAAAAATGATTAAGGACTTTGATTGTTAATAACTTAAAACAAAATGTTTTGCAACAATATTTTAGGGGAGTTATTTTGATATAAAAAAGAATAAAATCTGTATAAATTAATTAAAAATAGAACTATTGATTTAAAAGTAGCATACTTGAGATATTTGGACCCACAAATTATTTTTCCATTTTCCTCCGTGCATACTAAGGAAAAGCTTGCGTAACTCCTTCGCGATTACGTCTATTTTCTCGTAACTAAAAATGTTAAATTCCACCTAAGCGACAATGCCACCTACGTAAGATTTTCCTTAGTACGGCAGATATGAAGTTTATTATAATCTCAATACATCTTTTAGTTATGATTAGAAAAATAATTAATTATAAATAATAAATTATAAAAGTAAACTTAATATAGTAAGACATAAAACAAATCTCGCTCAGCAAATAACACTGTTTAAAAGTGAAGATATTATAATCTCGCCCAATAACATTTATTTTCCCGATTCACAATGTACCTCTAACACTGTTCGTCAGCATTTGACACAGTACAAAAAAGGAGATGTTACAATTTTACACTGCGAAATTGGTGCGGGGAGAGTCCTTGTATTGGTATACCGGATTACTATTGCAAACTGCACCATTTAGTTTGTATCCCACTACCCATCGCTGTATGAAAGGGGATAGCTTACAAGTTGTAAACTGTATAATGCACCATTTATAATTCAAATGGGGAAAACGTAAGGTCTACCAGTTTTTAAGTGAAACCTTACAATGTGAAGCAGTAATTTAAGCAGTGTTTACCAACGCTATTCCACTCTACAATGTGAAACTGTAATAGCTGATTTATGTGCTGCTGCAAATGGTATTTCGACTAATATAATTTCAGATTACTGGTTCACACTGCATTCAATACTGTGAAAACTGCTCATTTCACACTGGGTACGCTTTAAAACTTAGCTTAACTGTTCGAAATTGTACATCTTACAGTCTACTTTTTTCCGTGAAAACTTTATGACTATAATAATTATTAAAAATTCTATATTAAAAGTAATAAATTTTATAGAACATAAAAACTACACGGAAAAAAAATTCTTGAGGCGAACGAGTGAATCGAGAATATATTAAACTCAAAGAAAGTGTACGCTTGGATTAGGTAACACGTTTAGTTAGAAAAGTTACACATTTAGTTACTTTATGTAAATTGTTCTCGTAAATCAGGAATTTGGACAAAATTGCTAAGTTCGAAAGTTTATTATTTTCGACAGATTATTTATAATTGTATTATCTTAAGATTAGAAAAAAATTTAGTTGTTATAGAAATATATTAACTTACAGTAGCCAATTTTTCGTCTGGTATCGCGAAAATGAATTTCCCTGAAATCCGTGTAATGCATTTGGAGGTCAAGTTTGTTGTTTTTATCGCGTTTCTTGATATTTCAATATAGTTATCGCCTACAATCGAAACAAATGTAAATTATTATTACTGCATCATAAACTCCATTTAATATTAACAATCGCGCACATTTTAAGTGGTAAAAAGCGTTTAATTGTCCAAAGTAAATCTCAACATTCACTGCTCCCGATTAGACTGTCGCCATTTTATTCCGCTGCTCCCATAATGCACCGGCGCTCTTCCGATAATTGTTTCAGACACCTATTCTTAATATCCCTATTATAGCTATACTTATTAGGGGTTTGACTATACGATATCCCTGGTATATGGAAAATGGTCAAGGATATTCATTTTCGCTGATCCAGGGATCTTTTTAAATTCCTTCGTTCGTTTTCAGCTAAATGTTTGGCTATAATAAGGAATAATATCCCTGTCACAGCTGAATTCTTTTTACCGTGTAGCTTTTATTAATATTTAAAAATGACATAATTTCCAAACATTAGTTCACGTGCTTTTAATCTTAAAATAATAATCATAAAGAGAGGAAAACATTTTTAAAATATGGCAAAAAGGGATAATAAAAATGGAATAATGAAATTGGGAAGTAATCCATTTATTTCTTCCTTTTTATCATTGATTGGCACTCGTTATTAAGGTATCAAAATTGCATCCAAGAATGGTTACATGAAATATTCATGGACGAATCACGTGCACTAAACGAGGTTCATGGAACATTTAGATGAAGGAAAGGAAAACGGCAGGTTGCCTTCGGGCTTCGTGTAATGGGGCCATTTGGCTTTCGATCAAACAAAATCAATATAGAATCTGTAGTGGATTTGTAAAAACTCGTTATCACAAATTTTAAGCTAATCTTACATTTTTTCTATGCATTTAAATTTTTTTCTCAGGCTAATAATTTTTTCATTTGGCGGACATTTAATAAAGTTCCACAAGCATAAATAAATAATGCACTTCTCCTTAAAAATGTGCTTTTGTCAAGTATTTTATACTGGTATTAAAACATTTTTCTCTGTATAATAACATAGTTGTAATTTAGGAACGTGTCCCAAAGTAGTCTTGTTAATTAAAAATATCACCTAAAAGCATTTACAATTAGAATCTCTTAAATTTTATTGGTTTAGCACTTTTGTAACGTGGATGTTTAATTATTTTTTAAATTGGATTAGTATTACACCTATTAACTAAATTAATTTTGAATATTACAATGTATTTTCCTGTCATCGTTACTATTTACGTTAAATATTTTTTTCTACTCTTTTCGAATTCCACAATTTTACACTAAAAATGATTTTACTAGGAATTCCAGTAGGAGTATGACAATCTTGAATCTTCTATATTGAAATATCCTGTAGGATCCTAAATCAAGTTCTTCTTGGTAAATTTTTCATTTGAAGAGGCATAAAGGAATTGCTGATGAAATTCAAAGATTTCGAGAGACTTAAAAATACTTCAAGGGTTTTCGAAGATTTTAAGAATATTTCCAATTTTTTAAAAAGATTTCCAGGGATTTTTAAGAATTTAAAAATATTTAAAGAGATCACTAGGTGTTTGAAAACATTCAAGGAAATTTAATAGAATTCAAGAAATTACAAATGAATTTTAAAGATCTCATGGAATTACCAAAAATTTAAAAAATCTAAAGGGATTTCAAGTGATTAAAAAATTTTTAAATAATTTGAAAGGATTGCAAAAGAAGAGTTCAAGATATTTTAAAGGAATATTTCAAAGTTAAAAAGATTTCAAAGTATTAAAAAAAGGATTCCTAGATATTTATATAGATTTTTAAGTTTTTTTAAAGAATTTCATAAAATTTGAACGAATTTGAGAGATTTAAAAATATATTTCAAAGAATTTAAAAACTCAGTACTCGAGCACTGCAGCCCTTGCAAGACGACTTTCGCAACCGCTCTTCACTCTGCTCCTCTGAGAAACTGCGTGAGCAAGCAGTTCTAGGATAGCCGGGAACGGGGTGCCTGAGAGCAACAGTTAGGTGTAGTTCATTAATTAAATAATTTTCGCATAAAAGGCATATTTATATGTCAAAAATATTTATCCTAATCATGCGATTAATCAGGTTAATGTAAAATGTGATTTATTCGTCAACTGAATTCAATTGCTCTGATGCTAACCAGAAGTTACCAAAAAAATCCTATACATAAACTTGTAATAGATATGTTTTTAAAAACTGACTAATTGTGGTTTTTTATTTACAGTTATTGTAGTTTTTTTTGTTTGAAAAAATGGTGCGCCAAATTAGCCTTGCGCAAAACTTACGTCCTCAACTCCTCAACTTCTCTATTGTCTTCTGTAATTACGCTGAATCTTCTTAATTTTTTGGTATTCCCTCAAAACCCTACAAATTGGGTTGGAACCTCTTGAAATTATCGAAATATTTTAGTATTCCTCGAAGTATTTAAAATGTCGTGAAATAACTTGAAAGTTCTAAAAATTATTTAAAAGAAAATTATTATAAAGTCTTATTGTAATCCACGTAACTTAAGGTTACTTTCATTTTGGGGACCAGAGGGTTTGTTAAAATGTTGCCACCTGTTACATGGGAGGGGGTAAATCAATACTGTCACGTAACATTTTTAACGAATTAACCTTATAGGAAATTCATGTACCCAAATTATAATACGAGGGTAGTTCAATAAGTCCTTAGAATGACCAACAAATGGCGCGCGAATCGCTCCAAATCATCTGTTTTCAGTCAGCACCACTCCCGACTAGATATATGGTGTAGTCCACATCTTCTAAGTTTACGTGTTTTTATAACCAATTGAAAAAAAAAATTGTTCGTTAAGAAAAATGGAAAAAAACGAGTTCAGAGCGGTAATGAAACATTTTCATTTAAAG
>NC_046665.1:46432582-46435405 GCF_010883055.1 Belonocnema kinseyi
CCCATCCACACACTACTCCTTTCCCCTGCCGAGTGAGTCACGCCTACCCCGAAAGGGAAATGGCTTAATGGTGTAATAATAATAATAATAATAATAATACTTCATATCAAAAACTTTCATAACTCAATTCTTGAATTTCGATTAACCGTTCGCGAGTAATCCATGTTTGAAAAAAATGATCACCGACCGATCGCGAGTTAGCGCCACTCTCGACTGTACCTGTAAGCACTTTAGTTTTGTTTCCATTCGTCTGATTTATATTTTATAGTATAATCAAACTCCAACATAAAATCTTCAATTTCTACTAAAAGCCACTTTTAAAACTCTTATGACTGTTACAGTGCGATACAGCCACACTAAATCTTTATTTTCCCGGAACAGAACAAGTTTTTTTTATAAGCTCTTTTTTATTCTTATTCAGCCTCCTCATATTTCAGGAGCATATTTTTATCATGTTTTAAAGTTGAAGAATAAATTTACAGTCCCTGTTTAAACACAATTTTCAAAACCCACGAAATTTGAATCTCTTTGAGATTGTAAACTTCCAGATTTTATTTCTCGGAACTGGATACTTGTGTTTAATCATACTTTTTTGGCCTCAAATTAAAAACATTTAAGCTAGGAAGTAACTTTTGTTTTTATCTTCATAGGCTGATTTCGACTTTACCGAATGCTATTTCGGTTTTCTAAGAAATTTTGTTTTTGTTTGTTAGATACCTAATTTTCTATACTGCAACCCTTCAAATATTGCTCCAGGAATAAAATTTAAAAATATGTAAATAAACACCGTTTACTTCACTTACCTATGTTTGCAATTTATTATACTATTATACTATTTATTATATCACATAATGTGCATTCTTATATTTTCATTTTCAAGACTTATTTCTTATAATTTCAGCTAGCCTTCGATTCAATGTTCAAATTCAACTTCAAAGTTAGAATATTAATCAGGTTTAAGTATCTTGTATCTTAAACAATTTTTTCAACTCCAATGTTTCAATAAATTATTTGTAGTAGCTGCTTTTGTTCTTACTTTCAGGTTTTTACTAAAGAAGATTAGTAGAACTATAATCATTCGATTCTTTTTTTAAGCTAGAAAATTACATTTAAATTTGAATATTTATACACTTACAATACATCTGAGAGTAATAAATCCATTACATTTTTGAGCCACAGAATTTGGAAAGAAATCATAAATCAAACATTTAGTTATTAAAATTTAAATTAATTAAATTGAAATATTTTCATCGAGCATTTGTAAATCAATCATATAAAATGTGTAAAACGAAAAAATAGAAAAAAAATATATTCCGCTGTTAGCCCTGGGTTACGAGCGTAACATCTTGACTGAGATTTCGTCAACAGAATCCAAGCGATACATTAGCGTTACTAGCTAGAGCGTCCGACATAGGCTTAGGTTTTAGGTTGTTTAGGGAATTAGGGTTCGAATCCCACGAGGGTGCGATTTTTCATAGCGTTTAAGCGTTCGATTACGTTTGTAAGTCACCGCATGTGCAATTGCATGATTTCACAAATAAATTTAAGGCAATTCTTATAAATAAAACATTTTTTTCGGTAAATTTATCACTATATTACATCATCTGTTTCGAACTGCTGCAATGAAATGTCTATCGACGATTCTATTCTAGGACACAACTGTGACTTTTGCTTTTTGATGCTAGATATTTATAATGCGAAACTATAATTTTTCCTCCCAGAATGAACAAGGTTTACTAAGCGAAGGTGTAACCTCTACTCTTGCGAGACACGCGCGCAGTGTACAATGCGAGCTGTATCTAGCGCTCGTAACAAAATAGGGATTACTGGGTGACACTGTTAAATTATCACTCATCCCCAGGCGATCTGGATACGGGTTCACAACTTCACAGAGTAAATCTTGCACTTGATGCAGTGAGGTTCGCTAATTTCTCTTAAAGTGTAAGAATTACTCTGAGGTGGCACGAAATGCTCCGTTACTGCGCCACAGACTAATATTTCATCACTTTTCCGAGCATATCTTACAGCGTACTTTTTTCCGTGTAACCTAAGCATTTCAAGGAACGATTGCGATCACAACAAGCGCTTATAAATGCTCATAAAATGTAAAATAAAACAACATTATACTGTCTTCTCAAATTTTTTATAAAATCTCTTTTAGAATGCCCTAAAATCTTTAAAATCCTTTGAAATTTCTTGGCATACTTAAAAAAATCTCAAAATCTTTCAATCTTTCTGCATTTATAAAAATCTTTAGAGATACTTTGAACTACTGAAAATATCTCCAAAGTCCTGGGATTATAAATTCCCGTGAAATCCGTTGAAATCCTTTGAAATAAGTGAAACTCTTTAATAGCCCTCCCTTCTATAACCCTTCCGAAAATTGACGCCGCGTCGCAGGTAGGTGTAACAGGAGCTGCGCGGAGTCTGCAGTTGTCACTCTTACGTGAACAAACAAAAGCGAAGAAGGCTATAATGAATTAGCTACCACCAACCGTCAGCCCCAAAATCGGCGCTATAGAAGAATTTCACTGCATTTGTAAATCTTGGAAATCCTAATTTTTTAGTAGAATAAATTTAAAAAATTGTGATAAAATTTTTTTTTACGGATATTTTTTGCAGAATGATGAGAAAAAATAAAAAATTCTCTTATTAGATCAATACGAACTCTTTATAACATTACTATAATCTTTTATTGTTAAATTACTAAATATCAACGTTACATACGAGGGTAGTTCAATAAGTCCTTAGAATGAAGTATAAAAACAATTTTTTTTGGGTAAATTTTTTTTATTTTTCAACATAATCTCCTTGGAGCTCTAT
>NC_046665.1:46435505-46472497 GCF_010883055.1 Belonocnema kinseyi
TAACAAGGGTATCCCGTAACATTGTCCAGGCGCCCTCTAAATCTTTGTTTCTTATACGGTCCTCCCATGTTGCCCTATCTATGCTTTCGATTATCTTATTTTATGAAGTATACTTTACGCTAAAAAATTGTTCTGTATTAAAAAACATTTTTTTATTCTGTAAATAATCGTTTGTTTAAAACAGTTGAAAATTAATTGAACTTCTGCGACTGTAATAGAATTATTTCATGTTCCAATAGATTCTACGATCTCTTTGGAAAATTATGGTGAAAAAAAGGTTATATTTCGCAGCGCTGGTCGAGTACGTTCGAACGCGCGCGGGTATCATATTGAACACATTATGGCAGGAATTTTCCACTAAAATGGTCAGTGTTAAAAAAGTTATGTTTCAATCAAGTAGTTCAACTTTCTACAAGGTGTAGTCATTTTTTAAATCAAAAAGATGAATTTTCAACCAACAAGATTAATTTTCTGCTTAAAAATAATAAGTCGGTTTAATTTTCAATCAGGCATAGATAAATTTTCAAACAAAGAAATAAATCTTCAATCAAAAATATTTTTTAAGAGAGTGTTTAAGTATCCAATCAAGTAGTTTAATTTTTTATCAAAACATGTGAATTTCCAAAAAAAAATCGAGTAGCCAAATTATCATTCAAAATATTAGTTTTTAATTTAAAAAACAAATTTTAACCAAAAAATTAATTTTTCCAACAAAAAGATGAATTTTCTACCAAAAAGGTATTTTTTTAACAAATTGGTTCAAACATTTAACCTAGTAGTTGAATTTTAAACCAAAAAAGATAAATTTTCAATAAAAAAATTTAATAGTTGGTATTTAAAATAATGAAGATTTTTAATTGAAATACCAAGTACTAAATTTTTTAATTGAAAATTCATCTTTTTTAGTTTACAATTCAACTACTAGGTTGAATGTTTCAACCGATTTGTTAACAAAATACTTTTTTTCTATAAAATTAATCTTCTTGGTTGAAAATTTCACTATACTTTGTTGAAGATTAAACTATCGCGTCCGAATGTGCTCGATTAGGGCTGGAGGTCGGAGTGCGGTAAAAAAAAAAATCAATAACTTTTGAACTACTGCAAAATACAAACTTTTTTTTTACCAAAATTTTCGGAAGAGATTGTAGAATCTAGTGGCACGTGAAAGAATTCTTTTACAGGCGGAGAAGTTTTATTAATTTTCAATTGTTTAAAACCAACTTAATTATTGAATTTCGATGAACCGTACGAAAGTAATCCATTTTTGAAAAAAATTATCAAGATCTTTGATTGTTAATAACTTAAAAAAAAAGTTTTGCAAAAATATTTTAGAGGATCTATTTTGATATAAAAATGAATCGAAATCTGTATAAATTAATTAAAAATAGAACTATCGATTAAAAAGTGGCACAATTTAGATTTTGGACCCAGAAAATATTTTTCCATTTTCCTCTGTGCATACTAAGGAAAAGCTTACGTAACTGACTTCGCGATTACGGTCCATTTTCTCGTAACTGAAAATGTTAAATTCGACCTAAACGACAATGCCACTTACGTAAGATTTTCCTTAGTAGGGCCGATATGAAGCTTATTATAATCTCAATACATCTTTTAGTTTTTATTAGAAAAATAATTAATTAATAATAATTAATTAATAATGATTAATTATTAATAATTAATTATAAAAGTAAACTTAATATAGTAAGAAATAAAACAAATCTCACTCAGCGAATAACACTGTTTGAAAGTGAAGAAATTATAATTTCGTGCAGTAACATTTATTTTCCCGATTCACAATGTACCTCTAACACTGTTAGTCAGCATTTGACACAGTACGAAAAAGGAGTTGTTACAATTTTACACTGCGAAATTGGTGCGGGGAGAGTCCTTGTATTGGTATACCGGATTACTATTGCAAACTGCACCATTTAGTTTGTATCCCACTACCCATCGCTGTATGAAAGGGGATAGCTTACAAGTTGTAAACTGTATAATTCACCATTTATAATTCAAATGGAGAAAACGTAAGGTCTACCAGTTTTTAAGTGAAACCTTACGATGTGAATCAGTAATTTAAGCAGTGTTTACCAACGCTATTCCACTCTACAATGTCAAACTGTAATAGCTGATTTATGTGTTGCTGCAAATGGTATTTCGACTAGTATAATTTCAGATTACTGGTTCACACTGCATTAAATACTGTGAAAACTGCTCATTTCACATTGGGTACGCTTTAAACCTTAGCTTTACTGTTCGAAATTGTTCATCTTACAGTCTACTTTTTTCCGTTCATTTTAGGTCACGTTTAACTTGTAAAAAAATCTACAAAAATGTATAACCAATATTAAATAATTCAAAATGTGTGCTAGTAAAAAAATAGTAAACAATTTAATTTCTGGCGACCGAATCCATTTCAAATCACACAGACTCTACATTTGAAGTTGCAAAATCTCTGGGGGAAAATAGTTGTTTTTTAGAGGAAATAAGGCGATAGGTATTATTGCGCCTTGTGAAACAAATTATTTACGATGTTATGAGTATTTAAAATTTTTCTTCGTTTTTCAAAACACCCCCAACTTTTTCTTTAAAGTTATATAATTTTTGATCTAATTGAGACATTTAAGATTTCTCTCCACATTCCGGTAGAGTACAAGATATCACAAATGAGTAAATAAGTTTTTTGTAGAACATTTTTAACTATGTAAATTATTTTTTTAAGTGGGACGATGGTCGTGGGGGCTAAAGCGTAGGCTTTGGACCCACTCCTTCGGCTTGCGGGTTCGATTCCCGCCTCGCACTCTGGAAGAGTCTCGGTGGCCCATGCGGTGAACACTAGCCTAGCAAGGGAGTTGATCATCTCCGGAGAGTCGTGGGACCGGTACCTCTAGAGAAAAAGGTTTTCTCTAAGTACTTAAGACTGTTAATCTTGGTGGTTCGGAACCCACCTTAAACTGTGGGTCCCCCTTCCACCACCAAGTAAGTGTGTGGAGGGTGTGTAAAGAAATAGAGAAGGTGTAAGAAAAATGTAAACCTTTAGGGGACACATTAGAAGCTTCCACTCAACTAACTATTTTCTTAAAATTTTCTCGTATCTGTTGTTGTAAGCAAGAAAAATACTCAAATTTCACTTTATGAAAAAAATTCTCCTGGCCACAAAAGTTTTTAGCCCGCATAAGACTCACTAGATATTTTCCTTGTGATAGTACAAATTCAAACAAAAAAATGGACAACAAAATATAAGCTAGGGATTGTTGAAAAAAGCGACTCTACAAGAATGTGGAAAGTAATCTTAAATTTCTCAATTACGTCAGAAGTTATATAACCTTAAAGAAAAAATCGGGGTTTTTTTTAAAGCAAAATATTTAAATATTGATAACTTCGTGAACCATTTTCTTTTCACAAATTGCAAAAATACGTATCGCCTCATTTCCTCTAAAAACCAACATATTTTTGCCCCGAGAGATTCTGTGACTTCAAGTGTAGAATATGCCTGATTTAAAATGGATGCGATCTGGCGAATATTTTTCTACTAGATGACAAAAACTTTTTATATATTTTAATTTTCGAGGAGTTACAGTTCCTTTGTTGCATGTTCAATTAAAAAAAATTCTTCTCGTTGAAATAACTACTTATTATTTTGTAGTTTGGGTGTTTTTGATAGTAAATAACTAATTTATATTTAATAAGACGTGGTTTAAAATATTTAGGAAGATTGAGTAACATAAGCGGGAAATGCTGGAAATTCGAGAAATATGTTAACAAACTCTAGTACCTACCAATTTGAAAAGTGTCTACACTTCAATTTCCAGTGCAAGTAAAAAAAATCTCTCGGTATTTGACAAAGCTGAAATTAAAGAGAATCGAGGTGACCCAATGAAATAGGCTAATTAAAGCTTGAGTTTGAAAAGCGCCATCAGCACGTGAAGGCTAAAAAGGTATATAGTACTATAGCAGGGCGAGCGTAAACAAAGGTGAGATTAAAAAGTACGAGGGCGAAAACACGTTACGTGAAACAGCAAGGCAGGTGGGATCATTACTAAAAAATCAGCAAGAGTCTCCTATCGAAGTATCGACAGAGTATCGACTATCTATCCAGTATCGGCTAAATCGCAATGAAAATTTCCTCCGGCTATCTACGTGTCCTTCAGTCCTCAACCTTGAGATCAGTGGCCTCTATACCGATAGCGAATAGTGCACTGCGCCCAGCGGGCAGTGCTTTTAATTGGTTCGTAAATTCCTCGTCAAAGATGCCGCCTTATTCTATCTCAAAACTTTCATAGGAAAGAAAAAAAAGGAACAAAAGGAAATTGAGGAGATTGATATCCCGAAAAAGCGCTCCGCCCTGAGTACAAAAGTCCGGCTTTCATATGACCCAGTTTTGATACACATTGCAGATACTTTGAAGAAAAAAAAGGAAGAAAGATGCTATAAGCATCAAGGTGAGCAGACATTCAAGGGCGTCAACCCGGGGGGGGGGGGGGCAGCCGCCCGACCTACTGAAAAGGTTAGGGGTCTGTCCATGAAATTTGGTGATATGTTAGGTGTTTAAACTCTAAAGTAACTAAAAACATATAAAAAAGAAGAAATAAGTAGGTGAAGAAGAAAGTAAAATAAAACGGGACGCGCTTAAATCCATAAGTAGGAGAATTAAAATTAAATTTTCTCTAAAGGTATATGCAAAACCTTAAAATCGGTGAGTAAAATGAATTCGTCGATGAGCAAAATGTAATCTATGGTTACCAAAACATCTATCACCACTTTTATTACTGGTATCATCTAGCGTCGTAAACGGTTACTATGTTAACATCATGTTGGGTCAGTGAGGTTATATTCGATGTCTGTAAACGGTAGGCAATCTCAGGTTTTAAATTAAATTTTTCAAAGGAAAAAAATACTCGATACACGAGACCTCACGGGCGGGTGTTTACTGCGAGCGTGAAGGCACAGCACTCACTTGGCTTCCTCTCGCCTTAGAGTTCGTGCTGGGCCTTCACACTCGCAGTGAGCAAACCGCCTATTTGGCCTCTGGTAACGAAATATAATTTTGGCCTAACCAAAATTTTCACGATTATACGGGAGAGATAGAAAACATTCTCAAAAATAGATTTTTGAATTTAAACTAAAAACGAGAAAACACTTTAGAGATAAGTCAGTGCTGAAATTGGCCCTGAAAATTTTTATGGCAAAATTTAATCAGGTTCCGAGAAAATGGAGATGACATTTTTTATTTGATCGAGGTACTAGAGGGAAATGTAACTCAGAAAACTTTAAAAAATGAGATTTATACAAATCGCATAATTTTTAAAAACTGTTTGTCCTCATATTGAATTCGCTTTTTTAAATGTCTAACTATTGATGCGATATTTTGAAACTGTGACTACAAAATATTTTTGAAGTAAGTTTATGCAATTCTTATAATTCAAAAAAATCCCAGTCGCCTTTTTCAGTGTTCACAGACTCCACACCTCCCTTAAATTAAAAAAATGCTCCTAAATAAAGAGATTAAGAGTTCTGTCTCTATATTCCACAATTTTTCACAAAGTTTTGATTAATTTGTTATGAATACTAAACAGACATTTTACTCCTTGGTCTAACACATTTACACAATATACTGTTATTAGAAAATAAGACAATTTTAAAGCGGTTCTCTTTGATGTTACTAATTTCAAGTATGGAGACTGACAGTTGTAGAAACAACATTTTGGAAATAAAAAGTAATATGTAAAAAACTGGCGTATTAGGACCGTAAAAAAGTATAATTCATTTAGAGCTGATTCATATATAACTGGGTTTTCCATGTAAGCAAACTGCACATTTGAAAAAATTCTAATCTTCACAATTTTTTTATTTTCGACAGTAATAATTTTTTTAAATTTCTGTTTTTAAGCTATGAGCTTCTTTAGCTAACATAATAAAATATTTTGAACATTTGAGAGTTTTTCAAGTAATAATAATACATTCGAAAAATAATTGTAAAGTCTTAAGCTTTATAGGAAACACAAATAGAAAAGTGGCAGGTTTTTCAATTAGTCATTTTTGTGAATCAAAATCTATATACTGATAAAAATACATTTGAATTTCATCATAATGAACATTTTCCAATTCGTACGAATGGGGACGATAGAATATGAGTGTGTTCCAAATAAATAAATACTTGCTACCGTATGCTAGAATATCGAATTTTATTATTCTTAAACTTTATCGTGTTACTTCATACAGAGATGTATGCAAATGTAGAACATAGTTTACTTCCAACAAATCATTTCTGATAAACTTCAAGAATATATATTCTTAATCTAAGAATATGTAGTATCGGAGCAATATACTAGTGCCTAACTGCACACTATTTCGCAACGAAAAAAGATTGTTTTCGAAATTAACGTTATATAATCTTCATTTTTTAAATTATTAAAATACGTAATTCGCGCACACTGTTACTTACACATATATAATCGTACGCCTACTATCTGTCCAAAAAATATAGGCACCTCGATTTTTGTACAGATTTTCGAGAAAATTTCAGTAGAATAAAATTCCAAAATATGAGACAACATGCATGTTGTAGTTGAAGGTTTTGCCAACATTGATAAAAAGTTTCAAAATGTTCAGACGATTAGCGATTATTTCCTGGCGAATGAAAGGTGAAAAAGTAACACGATCATATTATCATTTCCGAATACTCAACTTTGAATAGCACTAAGACTCTTAAGTCATTGAAAATAAATTATGATAATTCTGAAAAAAATATATGGCTTCATGGATCCTTTCTATTTACAATGGTGCAATTTAAATTGCAGAAATTCCCCTATTTTGCCCCATTTAAAAGATGGCCCTGACAAGGCCTAGACCAGTTTTTCTATTTTTAATAAAAGTAATTAAATTATTATGGGGCATTAAAATATAAATATCTGTCATTAATTATAAAGAAACCCTTGCTGTTCCGAATTAAAAATAATAAAATGACTAACATATGAATAATATACCAAAAAAATTTGTGCGTAGTTTTACGGAGGCTTGCCCCAAGCCGTAAATTCACGAGAGATACTCTGTTAAGCCACACATCTGCCATATCGCGTATGTCAAGGGACAAATGTTTGGCGAAGTTATGTATATTGATAATAAGAGTATTATTTTTAGTAAATAGTTTTTTATAAATACATTGTACGCTGACGGCTGAAACATAATTGCTATGAAAAGAAAAAACACTCTAGGCCTTGGTCGAATACGTGGTAAGAAACATCATGCAAGACAAGAACTTAATTTATTTTGATTGTGTTGATAAAATTAAAAATTTATTTATTTACATTTTTAAAAATTGTACCCGCCCAAGAAGAATTTGAAATATATTATTAGTAATTCTATAATATTTACTATACGAAAAAAGACGAATTAACAAAATTTGTTATCCAAAAAAGATCTACAATTTCGTTAAGAATCACTTCTTGATAGGACGCGTACCTTTTGTTTTATTCGTGACAAATAACGTTGAAAAAAATAAATAAATACAAAAAAATGTATGGAAAAACGACGAAAGTTACGAGAAAAAAATCCAACAAAACCTGTTTACAAATGTCTGTTGGAAATCGAGCGCGCAGCGCGAGTGTCACGAAGAGAATGTGTACGTCAAAGCCTACAGAGCTTTGAGAAACTTAATCTTTAACTATACTTAATTAGGTAGACAATTCGGAATATGAAGACGCATATAAATACTGCCATTTAAAAGAGATCTTTTTGATAAAGTTTTTTTCAAGCATTCCAAATGCAAAGAATAAATATCCGAGCGCGAAGCGCGAGATTGAACTGTCGCGTGCCCTAGGCCCGCTCATACTTGCGAGCGAAGCGAGCCGCGCGCGAAGAGAGTGTGCCCGCGAAGCGGGTAGATTTTTTATTTTTCAAACGCTGTTAAATGACATAATGAAAATCGATATACAAAAAATTATACATTTTATTAGTTAATTGAATAGTTTTAAAAAAATGAAAAATAGTATACAACAACATTTAACAACATTTTTTTCCAAGTTATTAAAAATATAAAGTTTCAACCTATGCAACTGGTATTACTGTTCGGCCCTCGACTTACCGATATGTATGGTTTCCCCCGCCTATCATGAAATTCTTCATTTCATGTGTTTAACGGTATCGACAAAATATATATTCCCGTACGATTAAGCAAATAATTCAATTAATAAAGACAATCAGTTAATAAATCGCTTTATCTGGATTCGCTTGTGCTATGAAATAAGTGCAGAGAGTGGATATTATTCAATGAAAATTGACTACATGGGATAATGGCTTCTTCTTTTCCACGAGCACATGGCAAGGCTCCAGGTAATTAATTAATTTTATGCTTATCAATCTTATATTTGTTTAATTTAAAGCTTATATTTGACGAAAAACGGATTTTATTATTACTGTATTATTAGTCGAAATATTTTTATGATGATTTTCCTAATTTATTCTTCTGATTAACAGTATTAAGAACCTTTTTACACAATATTTATATGTTAGGACTGATTTGAAAAATTGTTACATTATAGATTTTATTACACCAATTTTTTTACGAAATATTTGTGATTTTCGGTCTTTTAAATTTTTAATCTGAGAACAATTCTGCACACCAATTAAATCCTGCAGTTATTTATATTTAGTCGAGTAATAAAAATAGAAAAAAAATTCCTAAAGCTGTCCAAGAATATTTTTGAAAATCAATTTTCCAAATTCTTATTTTAAAGATAATTTTTATTTTTTAAGTAATCTTAAGTATTGTTCGCGTCCCTTAATAAAATATATTAAATGCTCTAATACTATCAAAATAATCTTCTCCGATTGAAGCGAAGAATCTGACTAGATGCATTTTTCATAATAACCAAGCCAGTCGAAATGCATGAATATCAGATAGTGGTGTTTGGTGATGGTACTAGTGATTTTGTGCCAAGTAGTTGGCTGTCTTTTAATCGAATAATAGGTGAAATGGTTACAAAATTTGTGCCTTCACCTTATAATCCGGCTACGTTCGCAAAATTGAATCTGTCAATTGAAAAAAAAGCTCCAGGCAACTTTATGTCTGTTTTTGGATTGGTCAGCTCATCCTGTCATATTAAAAGGCCAGGCTAGTAAGTTATTTTAGTATTTTATTTATTAACAATTTCGTGAGTAAGGTAATTTTAAGGCTTAAACATAAACCGCCCCTATTTAACATTTTCTGCAGAAACTATTCAAGAAGCTGAACAAAAAATACGATTGTTCAATTAAAAAAATCGTCGACAAAATTGCCTTTATACGGGAGATTCCGTGTATACATCTAATATGAGAAGACGAAAGAGATTGAAAATTAATATAGGCAAAAGGAAGAGGTCTTGACTCAAGATGTAATGTCAAATGTGCCAAAAATAAATACTGAAGTATTTTTGAAGGCTTGATGGTCAATTCCATATTCAATTATTACAAATTTAGTTTTAGGTGAATACCATACATGTTAATTTTAAACGTATGCATAATTTTTGGTACAGTTTAAATTAAAAAAAACCCAATTTTTCTTTTTGTAATAAAATCAAAAGTTTAGTGAAATTATCAGTTTTTTCTTTATTTAAAATGGTACAATTTAGAGTAATTGCTCAAATGTTACTGGTCTTGAAAAGGGGTTTTTTGCAGCATCAAAGACTGAAAAATTATAATATAATATGTATTTTTAGTAGCATTATACTAAATAAAATAAATTTTCTTTCCTAAAACTAGTTTTTGTTTATTATTATTATGATTTGGAAAAGTAGGGCATAGCTCAGAAACATTGGACAGGCGATGACAAGTTTGCCCTAAGTAGGGCAAAAATCTGCAAAAGCGTTACACGGCGTGTATGGCCTTTGCCAGTTTACCCGACCTGGGCTACGCCAAAATAATTAAAATAAACAAATAATTATTTGTTAATAAGTTATTAACAAAAAGCAGGGAGGTTTCATCTCCGAAACTAAGGAACGTACAGAGATGATTCTTGAAACAAATTACACATTTTTGGCTTTAGACAGTGTTGTATGTATTTTAAACCAGCAAAAAGTTGCACTTGGATGTTTAAAAAATCGTTTTCTTTTTGAAAATATACAAAAGACTTTACGATAATCGAGGCAACCGCATTCTCAGCAGGGCACTTTGCTGGCGCTACTGTTACGCGTGCAATACGACCTTCTCTCTCTCGTACTCAGGCTGTTTACAGTCCCTGAGTCCTGATGCAAAAAAAAAAGGATACAATTGCCTGATGCCTCTAATATCGTCAAGTCTTTTCTACTTTTCCCAGAAGAAAACAATTTTTTAAACATTCGAGTGCACTTTTTGCTCATTGAAAATACATGCAACACTTTCAGAAACCAGAAATGTGTAATTTGCTTTAAGAATCATCTCATTACGTTCCTTAGTTTCGGAGATTACACCTACCTACGTTTTTGTTAACAACTTATTGACAAATTATTATTTTTGGCTATAAATTTCACCACTGTACACAGAAAGGATTGACGAAACCATATATTATTTTTCAGAATTTTCATAATTTATTTTCAGTGACTTAGATCTATTCAAAGTTGAGTATTCGGAAATGATAATATGATTATGGTACTTTTACACCTTACATTAGCCAGGAAATAATCCCTAATCCTCAGAGTATTTTGAAATTCTATGTCAGTATTGACAAAACCTTCACCTGTGACACGCATATTGTCTCATATTTTTAGAATTTTTTCTGCCGAGATTTTCATGAAAATCGGTACAAAATCGTGGTACCTATATTTTTTTAACAGATAGTAGACGCTTTGAAAAATCGCACTCGCCGAGGATTGAACCCTACCTAAACTACCTAAACTATCTAAAACTACCTAAACTAGTGTGCCCTAACCACTTCTCTAACGAAGCACTTGGATTTCGATGACAAAATCTAGGTTAAGAATTTCAAGGCAGCGTCGTACCAAGCCGTATCGCGAGCCTCAACCATCTCCAAACTAAAAGTTGTTGAACTCAATATTTCTTTTAAGAAAACATCTTTGTAATATTTGAAAATTTTTGAGAGACTTTAATATACCATTTTTTATTTAGAAAAATTTTAGAATTTAATTTTACTTATTTCAAAAAAGCTCGATACTTTTTTTTTCTTAATGTATTCAAAAATGTTATAAAATATCTAAAAGTGATAAACAATAATTTTTAATTGAAAAACGCTTCAATAACCTCAGTCACAAATAAATATTTTCTGATCTTTAAAATTCTCTGTAAAACGCACAGTTTTCGATTTATTTAATTCTTTTATAATACTTTTTAACTTAGTTTCTAATTTAAAATAACAATTCCTAAAAAATAATTTAAAATATGTACAAAAAATTGTTCGCTAATTTAAATTTTACCTATTTAAAAAAGTTCTCGATACTTTATTTTTCTTTCAAATATAAAATACTTCGAAATCAGAAGAAAAAAGAATTCTGTAAGGAAACGTGTAGTGCAAGAACTTGCAGGTTAAACGTGATTGAGTCTCACGGTGGTCGGATGAATAATATTTGTTTGCTTCCTCCTTGCATTCTCAATTATTTTATTTGAAAAATTTTTAATTGCCAATTTTTTAATTGCTGTTTTATAGAATGAAATGCATTCTTAATCAAGTTTTTAAAAGTGTTATTGAATTCCTTTTCCTTAAATATTTTTCTTTAAAAACGCATAATATTTTTTTAATTATCAATAATTATATTTTTAAACATTTTTGAAACCTCATTGCCAAAATGGTTGCAAAAATGTTAACAATTTGTAGCCCAAGACATTTTCTATGATTTATGAATTCTTTGACTTAAAAACTTAATTTGATCAAGTTTTTATAAATATACATGCTATAATAATATCCGCATTAAATTTCCTATAATTAATGAAATTTTGAAATGAAATTTTCTATGATTATTGAATTCATTGACTGAAAAACTTAATTTGGTTAATTTTATTTAAAAAGCCCTAAATCTATACTTAATTATTTAAAACAGCAACATTATATGCGCGCTATGGTACGCGGGAAGCATTGCATTGCCAATTAATAACATAAAAATATAAAAACAAGATTTTACCTATTTCAGATAGCAAGTAAGAATATAACTCTTATCTTTTTCTTGATAGGTCCATGCCTCGCTACCGTATAGTACAGTCGGTACAAATATAGAATTATGAATTGCCATTTCAGCTTTTTTTATATATTTTTACTTCTGAAAATGGGCCCTGCTCTACTAATAACCTTCTTATCTTCGTTTATATGCCTATCTAACTCCTCATCTATCTTGAATGCGGAAAAAAGTATTTTAGTACGAGAAAAAAATCCTAAAGCAAAATCGCCCCGTTTTTCCCCATGTTCCCCTAGTATATGCGGAAATTGCTCAGAAGAAGCGCTATTGTTATTTAGAAGGCACTTCATGCAATATATAAGATACCTATTTATAATTGAACTACTGGGCCGCTCCGATCCCTGCTTTTTGAATCCGCCATATAAAATTTTGAATTTTTTACGTGATATATTTACATTTTGTGACTCAAAAAAACCTCTACATAGTGAGATGTATGTACAATTTCGCTTGACTTATTTGAAAAATTATTGGCGCCACTGGAGACATTTAAAATTTGTCACCTACGTCGTTATTGTGCAAATGTGCAGTCACACCTTGTGCCCTTGAACTTTACCAAAGCGTAACTAAAACCCACCACCCACGTAAATCTCCCAAGCCCTTGCGACACTGTGTCATGGGTTTCTGGATACCGCACCTGTAGAGGCTGAAACGGTGTTACCTATACAGTATACCTATGTGGTCCAAGGGTACGTCTGTACACAGATCGCTAAAAGTGCGCGAGCGCGAATCCCGTGCTCCAGAGGCTCCTGGATGCAACAGCCTGGATATCCGGGACCGTACAAAGCGTTCAAAGTTAGCTCCGTGCTCTTTCGAATTATGGATAATGTGCCAAAAATCCTATAGTCTATAGTAAGAAAATAACAAAATTATTTTGTAGAATGCAAAAAATTACTGCATAAATTACGTAAAGCTTTTTTCTGAAATTTTGAATCACGTACCCCTTCGTGAGAGTCCGTAAGTTTTGAGCTTCCCCCTCCCCCACCGATGACTTACGAAATTGTTTCCTTCAATTTAATTAGCGGTCATCAAACAAAAAAAAAAATATTAGACGATTTGGATTTGAAGGTAAAATCGAACTATTTCTTCTGAATCAACAAAGTAGTTCAACTTTCAAACACGTAGTTGAGTTTCCAACCAAAAAAGACAAATTTTCAACAAAGAAGGAAATATTTAATATTTTAACCAAGAGAAGATTTCTATTTTTGATGAAAAATAGCGAAATTGAATAAATAAAACAAATTTTTTACGAAGTAGATAAATCCTTAATCAAAACAAATTCATTTTAAACGAAGCCGGTGCATTTTTCACAACAAAAGTAAAATTTCTACCAAAAGAGTTGACTTTTCAATTAAGAAATATTTTTTAGTTAATAAAGAAAAAATGTCGTCTAACATGTTAAATTTTAAGAAAGACGAGCTTTCTACAAAATAGTTCAATTCTCCACAAAATAATTGAATTATTAACGAAAAAGATGAATTTTCAACTACAGACAGTTAAACTTTTCCTATAATTTTGACTGTGTTTAATTCCTGTCAGATTCTGCCACATTCATCTACAATCCGCTTTTTTCTGTTTCAGCTTGCAATATATCATATAATTTCTGATAAGAATATGTCTTTATGTAACTTCTAATGTGCATAATTAAGATAAATAATATAATTATGTAAGTGCGACTCCCTGATTCAGTAGTGCGTGAGTATGTGCCTACACAGTAATACAAGAATCTGAATTTCAGTAGGAAAAGTCGGTTGAATTTCAGATGTAACCAAAAGGATCATTCGCAAGCTGAAAGTCAACTGATGATGATAACATGACTTTAAGTAACGCGCTCGGTTGAAAGTCAACTGCTTTATGTACGTAAAACGTATTTTATAGGTTATTTTAAGACAGAATGATTGTTGACTTTCCGTCAACGCGTGCGTTTGAAATGAAACTTATAGGTTAATTTGAGTCAGCTGATTGTTGAAATTCATAACATTTATGCGCTATCGTTCAGTTATTAGGAACATGAAATTAATATATAATTAAAAATTGAATAATTTTAGGAATTACATTTTCTTTAATGTGAGCATTGAATAAATTATTCATTCTGCCTGATAAATCAAGTTGTTTTATCCTCCAAGTCGATGAGATTAGTAGAAAGAAAAAAGAACTTAATGACACTAAACAAGGCACTTATATCCATTTCAAGCTTCCAGGTACAGAACGTGAATCTTCAATCCTTTTCCATATATTTTTTTATCACGTGTGTACGTTTATTCGATTTATAATCAAAATCCGTTATAGATCTGAGTACATATATCAAAATAGGAAACGTTGACGAAACAACTACCATGATCTCAGTGTTGATCGATACTACCCAGCGCTATCGACGCCATATTGTATACTATCAACTGCTCTCTTGGCTCCTCTTCTAAAATCGCCGAAATCCGTTTAAGTGTTTGCGCATCGCATTTCGCGCACGCCTTTCTGCCAGCAAAAATTGATTTTCAGAGCACGCGAATCAAAATCACCCCAAACTCGACATACCTGTCAGTTAATTATCATATTACTCGTATATCAGATATGAGACTGAATTTAAGTTTCATTTCTGGTTGAAATTAAGTGACTTACTTAATTTAATGCAAAAACGAAATTCATCTACATTTAAAGTTCATCATCTTGCATTACTGTGTACTATCGACGAGCAAATTCGAGTCCTCTAGCTTTGACGTTCAAAAAGTAAGAAAAGAAAAATGTTAGCTTAATGAATGAATGATCATTTGAAAAGTCAAAATGTTATACTTTAATGCGTCTCAAAAGTATATGCGAAACAAATTTTGATAGCTTACAGATCGGGAAATCTGATAAAAGGTAAGAAAATGTGACAGTTTTTAACAACAGTGAACTTTGGGACATTTTTTTTTATTGAGCAATACTAGGAAAACTGAAAAATGCATGGTGGTACTTTCAACAATTCTCAACAAATTGCTGTTGGGAAATTTGCAGAATATAACAAGTTGCTCGTTTTTTGTACATAAATATTCAACTTAAACATCTTCTGGTCGAATAAAAATAATGCAGTGATTCAAATTAGAGGTACAATAAAACCTCGATAATTCGAAGTGCTCCGGGACCGAAAGAAATTTCGAATTATCGAAAATAAGAGTATAAACGCACATAATTCTTTTATACATTTACTATACGTCCCATAGAACGTATTATGAATTTCCCTTGAAGTACAGTCGATGCGGGCAATGTGAAAATGTTTTTCCAACTAATATTATAATGCCAAAAAAATCATAATCAAACGTGAAAATTTTGACCAGCTGTACTTCGAATTATAGAGGTTATCATCACGGCGGGGCGCACAATTTTCTTCGAATTATCGAACTTCGAATTATCGAGAAATATTGACATGAGAAACATCAGGTTTCAGCTGGGGCCAAAAAAAGTTCGAATTGCCGAAAATTAGAATGATAAATGTTCGAATTATCGAGGTTTCACTGTAATTAGTTGAGCTATCTGTAATTATTACAATATGAAAATAGATTTTTATACTGAAAAGCATGTGTTCATAGGATCGTTCTCGTCTTTCCTCAGCACCATGTGCTTCCACACTGAAAAAAATTGTTCTTGAATCAAGTAAATGTTACTTGATTCAAGGCAATCGCATGTACGAATGGGGACGATAGAATATGAGTGTGTTCCAAATAAATAAATACTTGCTACCGTATGCTTGAAACAAGCGTACATTTTCTTAATCCGAGAAAATGTATTCTTAGATAGAATATCGAATTTTATTATTCGAAAACTTTATTGTGTTACTTCATATAGAAATGTATTCAAATGCAGAACATAGTTTACTTCCAAGAAATCATTTTTGATACACTTCATGAATATATTTTCTTAATCTAAGAATATGTAGTATCGGAGCAATAGACTAGTGCCTCAACTGAACACTATTTTCCAACGAAAAAAAATTGTTTTCGAAATGATTTTTATATAATCTTCATTTTTTAAATGATGAAAATACGTAATTCGCGCAGACTGTTACTTACACATATAATTGTAAGCCTAGACGCTTTGAAAAATCGCACTCGCCGAGGATTAGACCATACCTAAACTACCCAAACTACTATCGGCGAGAAAATTCGAGTCCTCTGGCTTTGACGTTGAATAAGTATGTGAAGAAAAAATGGTAGGTTAATGGAAGAGGTATCATTTTAAAGGTCCAAATGTTGTACGTTAATGAGCCGAAAAGTAATATTCCAAAAAATTATTTGTAACTTACTAATCTGAAAATCTGATGGAAAGTAAGGGAATTTGATAGCTTTTAAAATCAGTGAACTTTGAAGCATAGTTTTTTATTGAAAAAATAATAGGAAAAATCTGAAAAAATTCATGGTGGTACATTAAACATTTCCGAACAGATTTCCGGCGAAAAATGTGCAAAATATAAATAATTGTTCGTTTTTTGTGAATAAATATGTGACTGCACTATCTTCAGTCCTGATGAAGATAATGAAGTGATTTAAATTAGAGGTAGATAGTTGAAATATCTGTAATAATTTACAATTTGAAGGAAATATGTGATTCTTGTTGTCTTCGTGCAAATTTCGATATTTGAAGTCAGTTCTTTATATAGGAAAGCAAGTGCGAGAGTCCAGCGTGGTGCCGTTTTTTCAGGGGATCGCCCTTGTTTTTCCTCAGCCCGACTTGCCAAACTTGTGTCTCCGAGCCACACTCTGGCCTTCAAACCCTTTCCCTGTGTTGAAGAAAACCGAGACCGATCCCCTGATAAAACGGCACCACGCTGGGCTCTCGCACCTGCTTTCCGATATAAAAAGTTACTTCAAATATCGCAATTTGTACGAAGACAACAAGAAGCACATACTTCCTTCAAATTGTAAATTATTACAGACATTTCAACTAACTACTTCCAATTTAAATCACTTCATTATCTTCATTAGGACTGAAGATAGTGCGGTCGCATATTTATTCACAAAAAACGAACAATTCTTTATATTTTGCAAATTTTTCGACGGCAATCTGTTCAGAAATGTTTAATATACCACCATGAATTTTTTCAGATTTTTCCTATTATTTTTTCAATAAAAAACTATGCTTCAAAGTTTACTGTTTTTAAAAGCCATCAAATTTACTCACTTTTCATCGTATTTTCAGATCTGTAAGCTACAAATATTTTTTTGGAATATTACTTTTCGGCTTATTAAGGTACAACATTTGCACCTTTAAAACGATACCTCTTTCATTAACCTACCAATTTTTCTTCACATACTTATTAAACGTCAAAGCCAGGGGTCTCTAATTTTCTCGCCGAAAGTAGTGTGTCCTAACCGCGCGCTCTATCGACTTCGCTATCGAAACAATTATTGGATCTCGGTGACAAAATCTCGGGTAAGAATTTCAAGGCAGGGTCGCACCATGACGCATGGTGAGCCTCAACCAACTTCAAACTAAAAGTTGTTGAACTCAACTTTAATATACCATTTTTTATTTGGAAAAATTTTAGAATTGAATTTTACTTATTTCAATAAAGGCTCGATACTTTTTTTCTTAATATATTTTAAAGTGTTTTAAAATATCTAAAAGTAATGAACAGTAAACAAAAATTCTCCATAAAATGCGCAGTTTTCAATTTATCCAATACTTGTTGTTTTCAAATATTAAAAACGCTTAAAAACGACCCAAAGGTAATAAATGAAAAAGAAAAGTTGCAAGTGAAAAAATGCTTCAGTAACATCAATAACAAAAAATAATGCTCTTCTATACGAAAATTTTCATAAACCGAACAGTTTTCAATTTATCGAATTCTTTTCTCACATATTTTTTACAAAGATTTAAGTATGGAATTGCTGTCCTAAAACAGCAATTGAAAATATGCAAAAAATAATTTAACTTCACTTATTTTGCAAAGGGCTCAATACTTTTTTCTTTAAAAATTTAATCCGCTTAAAAACTATCTAAAGCATATAAAAAATAAAGAACTTTTGAGTTGAAAAACGCTTTAATAACCTCAGGGACAAATCAATATTTTCTGATTTTTAAAAACCTTAACAATGTTATTGAATTCTTTTTCCTTAAATATTTTGCTTTAAAATCGCGTAACATTTTTTTAAATTATTAAGAAAATGTAATCATTGTATTTTTAAGCATTTTTTAAAAATATTTTTTTATTGAATAAAGAATTCCTGTATTTAGCAGGAATATTTATTGTTATTTTAAAGTTTGGATGATTTTTTGTTGCCTTGAACACTACACAAAAATATTTTCAGGGTGGCCGCTTTAATCGAGGAAAAAAATTCCCAGTCATTTTCCGATTCACAAAAATGTTTCACGGCTAAAAAGTTCGAAATAGTTTAATTTTAAGTAGATTAATACACACAACCCTACTGAAAATTCCTATATAGGTTCCTATATAGGATCCTATATAGGAACCTACATAGGATCCTATATAGGATTCTACATAGGATGCTGTATGTTTCACCTATAGGTGTAACCTATAGGAAAGGACATCGGATCCTATGTAGGTGCCTGTATAGGACACTCCCTAAAACGGTTCCTAATAGTGCCTTACTGATGGTACCTATCTAATGAGACCTCATGGTACCTAATGGTACGTATGACTCTAGGTGCTCCTGGAGGATAAAAAAAAATTTCTGCGCAGCCGTAGGTGCTATAAAATAGTACTGCGCATCTGGATATGGTCCCATGCTGAAACATATACAGGATCCTATATAGGATCCTATACAGGAATCTATATAGGATCCTATACAGGAATCTATATAGGATCCTATACAGGAATCTATATAGGGTCCTTTATAGGATCCTATGTCATTTCCTATAGGTGACACCTATAGGTGAAACACATAGGTTCCTATGTAGGATCCTATATAGGATCCGATGTAGGTTCCTATATAGGAACCTATATAGGAACCTATATAGGAATTTTCAGTAGGGAAATAATCAGCGTAAAAAATTTTAGATTCAGTACATTCATAACCTTTTAATAATTTCAGAAATGAAATAACTTTCGAGTCTTGCATAATTATTTCAAAATTAAAAACACTTTTTTCAAATCTATTTAAAAAATTTTCATTCTTACCACCAAAAACTTACCGACGCAATAAACTTATTTTTTTTATAGTTTTATGAGTGATTTGATTTGTGTGTCACCCTAAAGTTAGTAGTTTATCAAAGTTGCAAATCCCTATCTATATTTGCATAAATAAAATTGATTATGTGCACCAATGTTTTGAATTTTATAAATATTATTCAATTTTAAAATAATTGTTAGCGGCGAAGAGAACCAACTTCATAAAATAACAACTTTTCGATTATTATATTTAATAAGATACTCATGCAGTAAGAGGTAAATTAATTTAGATCAATATATTCATTTTCATAGTATGTGTGCGATGTCTATTGTATCAAGTGTACAGATCTTATGTTCAAAAAACTGATCTGTTTCTATCTTAATAACATAGGTATCTTCGAAGTAAATCTGAAATTCGTTTCAAATTAACAAATATTTGAAGGAAAGTATTCAAGCATTATTCTAAGAGAAATTATGCCGTCGCTGAATACATTCATTTTCTCGTCTCGAGAACATGAACATTGTTTCAATTAAAATAGTGGTCAAAATAAGTATATGGATTTACTTGGATCAAGAAACATTTGGTTAGAGTTTTAGTTACTTGTCATGAGAATATAATATTCTCAAATCAATATTTTATTAAACTTCATGCAAGTAAGTATAATGGAACAAATTAACTCAATAATTTTTTAGTTAGAGTAAATATATTCTTGATTCAAATAGTTGTCCTGATTCTATTATTTTCTTGATTCAAGCAAATCGGTCCCTTGTAAAAAGAAAATACTTGCTTTTTTCAAGTAGAATCATACAAGTAAACTGGCCTACTTGATTTAATACAAATTTTTTTCAGTGCAAAGTTTTTCTGAGGCAAGATGAGGACGATCCCATGAAAAAGGCACCCACTGGATTCTTACACTTGCTTTCCAAAATAAAAAGCTGTCTTCAAATATCTCAATTTGCACGAAGAGAAAAAGATAGTACAGTTGTGTATTTATGTACAAAAATTCTCATCATTTATGATTGAGAAAGTATTAGAATTGTCGGAAATTTGACATCACACTTTTTCAACGGATCTCCACGTTTCGAGACCCCCTGAATCCGAAAATCAGGTTTTCACGATGGCGTCTGTCTGTCTGTCCGTCCGACCGTCTGTCCGTAAACACGATAACTCTTGAAAAAATGAACGAATCAAATTCATCTTTGGCACACTTTTATTAGGTCCTAAAAGAAAGGACGAGTTCGTGAACCAGCCATTTTTGATAAAAATTCAAAAAGTGAGCGCATTTTGAAAATTTTTTAGACAACTTTTTTGTGAAGTATGAAAATTCCAAGTATGGATATTTATGGTATTGAGAAGAAAAAACGATTTATCCTTATGACTTTTTCGATAAAAACAAAACTTTCAGAGTTATAGCGTTTTCAAAATTTGTTCAATCAACCGAAAATCAAAATTTGAAGCCGAAAAACGCACGATATGAAAAAAGTCAAGAGAAGAAAAACATTTCTTTTTGAAAGCCTTACAAGATTATCATAACCAATTTTTGGATTTTCTTCAAAAATCGAAAATTGAAATTTTGATGGCACAAGAAATAATGGAAAATAAAAAAATATATTTTGTGGGCAGATTATGTGGGATACGAAAAAAGATGAATTTACAAAAATGGTTATCCCAAACAAGATCCACAATTTTGTTAAAAATCACTTCTTGATAGGACGCGTACTTTTTGTTTTGTTTGTGAAAAATAACGTTGAAACAATATTATATAAAAAAATGTACGGAAAAACGACGAAAGGTACGAGAAAGAAATCCAACAAAACCTGTTTGCAAATGTCTGTCGGAAATCGAGCGCGCAGCGCGAGTGTCACGATGAGAATGTGTACCTCAAAGCCTACAGAGCTTTGAGAAACTCAATCTTTGACTATACTTAATTAAGTAGACAATTCAGAATATGAAGACGCATATAAATACTGCCATCTAAAAGACATCTTTTTGATAAAGTTTGTTTCAAGCATTCCAAATGCAAAGAATAAATATCCGAGCGGGAAGCGCGAGGTAACCTATTATCGAGCGCGAAGCGCGAGATTCAACCGTCACGCGCCCTAGGCACGCTCAAACTTGCGAGCGAAGCGAGCCGCGCGCTTAGCGCGTGATGAGAATGTGCCCGCGAAGCGGCAGATTTTTTAATAAAAAATTATGCTCCAAAGTTCACTGCCTTAAAAGCTCTCAAACCCCCTTACATTTTATCAGATTTTCGAGCCTTTAACAACGTATAACATTTTTACCTTGTGTAACGCTTTCTCGTTTGCTAGCCATGGGCTGATCAGCCACTAGTCAAAGTCCGGTCAGTCGCTAGCTGGACTTCCTTTATATTTTTAATAACGAGGAAAAAATTATTTTCACCTTGTTTTTCACTATAAGTGTATTTAACTGATCAGCGCCAAACCTGGGCCAGATCAGACTATCCAGATGATATGAAAGAGTCTTATTTTCCAGGCAGAACCTAGCATTTTTGGTCTTGGTTCTCTGATCAGCGCCAGTACTAGGCCAGACCAGACCTTCTAGACCAAACTGAAACCTTCCATTGTCCTTGAATGGCTGAGCAGCGCAAGTCCTGGGCCAGATTAAACCCTTCCGAATAGTCGGTCTACATAAAATCATATCTAGGCGAGACTAGCATCAGACCTGGGCCACATCAAATCTTCCAGACTAAACAGTCTTGATAAAACCAGACCTGACACCAAACTGCCATGGCTTTTTTCCACACGGGCGACTGTATCAATTTTTACTTATATTAATTTAGTGCGCCGGAGTTACTACTCTCTAAATATGAATCAGTGAAAAATTCAGTGATTGAGATAGTAGTTAGACAACTCACTGATTAATCAGTTATTTCGGACTTATTCACTAATTAGTTCAATAACACCAGAGTACATCCTGTGAAGAATAACCTCTCAATTTTTAAGTTAAGCGTTATTGTTACTCTTTTACTTACTTAAGTACTTTTACTTTTACTTAAGTAGTCTTCGGTGACCACGTGACCAAACTAATCTCCGGTTATGAACATTTTTTTTTTGGTGTTCACTATGTCCACACGGATTGAGATATCGTGTTTAAACTTTGACAAATAAAATAAAAAGCACTAAAGAACGTTTGTATACATCAATAAATTGGTAATTTTATAGAAATTTTATTTATAAATTGATGGAATAGGATATTGCCATTCGAGTTATATAGCACTTCGCAGATCATTTTTGGTTTGATGCATTTTAGATTTTTTGATTCGCTCATATTGAGCGCTGACACCAATTTTATAACTAATTCGTCTAAACCTTGAAAAAAATTAATCTAAGCAATAAAATTTGCACATTCGTTGCAAATCAACAAATAAGTATCTGCATACACGTAACTTATCATTATTTGTTGGGAATTTTTAGCGATTTCTAGCGGAGAAAAAAGATAAATTTTAAACTTGGAACATAGTAACACCAGCAATGTGCTAAAATTTACACGTCGGAGTTTTCTAACCAACTTCCATAATTCTTGACGTTGAATCGATCAGCTGATAAGTATGGTTGACAGTGAACCAACCACCAGGACCCAGCGTCGGACTCGCCTTGTCTTTCGTCCCCGGGCGAAATTTTATTTTTATTCTTAGAATTGTTTCACACCAGTACAAAAAATCCACAAGAATCTATAACCATTAGGCAATTTCAATCATTTTCTGAAGATGCACATTTCTCAAGATGGGACTTGGACGGATTTTCGAGTATCATATTCTAAGATGTTCCTCGATTTTTTTTAATCGAGGCATCTACTTTATTGACGTTAAAAGTTTATTTCATATTCCTGCAGTATTTTACTAAAAAACTTTCTTCGTAGTTATAGACATTTTTATCTTTACAACGTTCCTTAGTGCTTTCTTTATAACTTCCTAAATCCTAAACACGATATCTCAATCCGTGTGGACGTAGTTAGGACCGAAAAAAATGAAAATCATTTCATTCTCTACACAAAAATTTCATGAACGAACTTAGTCACGTGATCTCGACTTTATCGACGTTCAAAGTTTCTTTTTTCTCCGCTAGAAATCGCTAAAAATGCTGCAAAAATAATGATAGTTTATGTGTGTGCAGATGCTAAATTTTTTATTTGCAATGAATGTGCAAATTTTATTTCTTAGAGGAGAGTACTCGAATATGAGATATTCTCGTAATATGAGAAAACGGGGCATCAGCTAAACTAAGAGACCCACTCTGTTGGTTCTATCACTAGCTTGTAGCCCTTGGTTACAAAATTGGTTACAAAAGTGTTTGTGACTACTGAAAAAACTTAATATATCTAAATAGCAGTAAATTTATACTTCGGAAACATAGAATGAAGTTTTTTATCAATAATTATACTTTATTTTGCATTTTATTAGCTATTTCCTGGGGTATCTCATATTATGAGAATAGTTAGACGAGTTTGGAAAAAGCACTTTTTTTAAATTTTTTGTATTTTCAGCATAAAAAATTTTTTAATAACATTTTTTATTTGAGTTTCTTTTGACAAATTAAATTTCCTTTAAAATGACCTATATTACTTTTAAATTCGATTTAGTCCAAAATGTGTGTCAGTGCTCAATAAACGCGAATCAAAAAATCTGAAATGCATCAAACCAAACATTATCTGCAAAGTGCTATAACTCGAATGGTAATATCCAATTTCATCAATTTATAAATAAAATTTCTTTAAAACTATATACATATTTATGTATACAAACGTTCTTTAGTGCCTTTTATTCAATCTATAAATTTTTAAACACGATATCTCAATCCGTGTGGACACAGTGAACACCAAAAAAATGCTCATAACCGTGGACTAGTTTGGTCACGTGGTTACCGAAGAGCATGCCCTTAATGAAATTAATTTGTTAATTTTCGGGCTGTAAGGCTGCTGAATTAACTACGGGATAAATATACTCCAAGTCGTACAGCAGGAACTTACTTACCGGGTTTCTACATGAGAGTCCGATATTGAAATTAAAGTAATATCTGATCCAGAATTCTCATGTTATTTGTTTAATTAACACGTTCGTTCCACAACACTGCTTCGACCCAGGTTGCTGATCAATCACTCTAGCAATCACTCCAAATGAAGATCCTCACAAAGTCGTTATCTGAGGTTTCCCACTTGGGTCCATTAGTATCTAAGGTCTTTTGTTTCAGGCGTCATTCACTCTATACTGACAATCTTTTTATTAACTATTTGCCGCTATACTTTTCTGTCCAGGCATACTTCTCTAGCTTCTTTAACATCCATGCATTTTTTCATGCAGACTCTCGTGTTTCTCTGGCTTCTTATGTCTTTTCTAATTAAGGTCTCATTCACATATTATAATTATTCTTTCCACGGTCTGCCTCCTCTCTATCACACATTTTAGCGATTTACATTATTATCAAGAGCCGTTCGCCTCCGCATATTCGCAAAAATTTGACAACACCTGTTGCGAAAGACGCGTTAATGTAAAATAATCAAAGTGATTTTTCTCTTCAATCTCGTGGCACATTAGTAGTGTGGATTATGAAAATCTTCCTTTCATTCAAAGAAATTAATATAATATATAATATAAATTGGTATAAAATATTTTTATGTAGAATCAAAAGAACCTAGTAAAAAAAATGTTTTTTTTTATTTAATAAGAACTTTTTTCTGGGCAGTCTTTTGTAAATACTGAGAGTGAAATGAAGAATTGTGATGCAAAATGACGCAGTTATCCAATTAGGCCGCTAGGGTACAGGATTTTATCGCTACACTACTGTTTTGTCATGCAGAAGTGAGCACGGCACATTCCCCCGCAGCTCTTCCTCTCATCCGAAGTCGCCGCGCGGCGTCAATTCTCGGAACGCACAAATTGAGTACACTTAAATTGAAGCTTGAGTATTACAAAATGTTACGTCTTGTCCCTCCATATAGTGTCGTTTTTACTAAATAGTGCAGCAGAAGATTTCTCCGTTTACGGCTCATGCTGCAAGTTTCTCACTCGTCTGCAATCTCCTATTTTGTGCCCTTGCATCACAAATAGCTATTTCTGATGTATTTCAAGTAGTGCGGTGCGCTTCAACAATATAGTAATTTAACAAATGCCACACAAGCAAAAACAGTTAAATAAGTCGATCACAGAAAAACGTTGGTGTTAAATTTGTTGCAGCTCAAATTTCATTGGGCGCCCAATGATCATTTGAGAGAGTTTTCAAGTCTCAAATGTATTTCTCTGAACGTAGGTGCCCATGTGGGCATCTAGGGGAAAGTATCATTTGGAGACTGAATTTTGGCTCATGCAGAGTTGTGGAGTTCTGAACCGCGCTGTCATCCACTTGAATACCTGTCAAAGCAACTATTCGCTTTGCGATATTAGCCTAAATAATTGTTAATAAGGAAACCAAATGAAACAATATTTACTTAATTTCCAAATTTCTTTCATTTAATAGGGTGTACCAGTCACTTAGAATAAAATTATAACTTCCTAATGCAACTTCCAAAAGTTAGGTTAGTCGTGCCCGTCGACATTTAAACTAAAGCCGGGATGTATAGAAAAAGTCATGACCGTCTACATATACAATAAGGTATTTTCACTCCAATCACTAGCTCACTTCACTTCGTTGAATACTGAGGGGATATTAATTGACCAAATGCATGGGAATCGGTTAATTTTTGCTCTATTTTTCTAATATCTTCGTAGAAAGTAATTTTTCTGTATAAGTGCAATTAAAAAACAGTTTTTCTTTTTTAGGGACTATTTAATTCAATAATAAAATGATAATGATTTTCATTCATGCGTGCGTTAGGGCTGAGCGCTGGTTGTCTACCCTTTGAAGCGCGATTCAAAATTACATTGAAAAACCAATTCTTGTAATTTAAATATATAATTATTAAAATATACACAAGAATGTATACAAATTGTGTAACTTTTGATTTCAGTCACGAAAAAAATTTATAACACATATATTTCATGAATAACAGTTTATTTTCATTGAATTTGAAAGACTGACTAATATTTTTCAATATATTTGTTAATAGATACATTTTTTAAATACCATATGATATTTCAGTAGCTTGATATATAGAAGCTAATTGCAGAATATAATAGTGATAATATTTGAATAATTCTAAAACAAAATTTCCGATTGTTCTTTCTGATTGAGACGTGACAAAACGACGCTTGAAGTAAAAAAAAAGAAAAAAAGAAAGCATAACTACAATGTAGTCGTGATAATTTATGTATTTATAGGTTATATAATTATATGAATTCCCAGAAAAATACATACAAAATATTAAAAACTTATAAATAATTATTTTCAATCACTTTTCCAAGAAATTTCTTTTTAAATTGAATGTTTTGTAAAATATAATTTGGTATTTGGAATTCATTGAAAATAAACTGTTATTAATATAATATATGTGTTGTATTTTTTTTGTCTGAAAGCAAAGTTACACAATTTGTATATATCCTTGTGGATATTTTAATAATTATTTACTTAAGTTACAAGAATTGTTTTTTAATGTAATTTTGAATCGTGCGCTAAGTGCGGCCAATGAGCGGTGAGCCCTAACGCAAACGCAGTAGCTCAGGGTGCCAACATTGGCATCATTGGTCCACAGTACAAACCAGAAAAATAAATCAAATCAGCCGGCAGGAAAAAGTTGGGATATCAAAGCCTCAATAAGGTATTTTCACTTCAACCATCAGCTAACTTCACTTTTTTAAAAGCTGTGAGGGAAAATGGATCAAAACTTTATTTCTGTAATATATTTGTAATTAATCATCATTATTATTTTATTATTTCATTAAATAGTAATTAAAAAATAAATCTATTTTTTAACTACACTTATATAGAAAAAATTACCTTTTACGAAGATGTTAACAAAATAGGGCAAAAATGAACTGAATCCCATACATTTGGTCCCTTATTTTCCCCTCAGTAATCTTCGAAGTGAAGTTAGCTGTTTATTGAAGTGAAAATACCTAATAGGCTTTTATCTTATCAGTTTGAATGTTCCCGCCGCTATATTTGAAACATTGCAATGTTTCACGAAACTCCCAATGTTTCATGAAACTTTTCATCAGACTAAAGTTTCATGCAAATTTATATCCCTACTCATCGCGAAAAACAAATTTCTGTTTTTATTACACAATTGTATTTACCTTATCTTTCATGTATGACACTAGCCACTGCAAGATTAGATATCTAAGATACCTTTAAACTTCCGCAGAAAATCTAGTGGAAATTTGTTCGAACGACCAGGCATCAATTTCGATGCAGACGGTCACCACTTAGTTTGTACATCCCGGCTTTGGTGGTTTGAATGTCATTTAGTAGGTTTTGACTAACGTAACATTTGGATATTACATCACGCCAAGTACTATTTTTATTCCAAGACTATGTAGTCGCTGGAAAATGGGAGGAAATAAAAAGTTAGGTAATTATTATTATAACTTACCTGATTATTAACATCTGTTCACTCAAATAACGACCGACAAAATGATCTTGACAGGTGACTTACAGTTTGTAGACGACACTTCACGTTGCACTGGATGAGAAAAAACAGTGTCTAAATGATGCTTTTCCCCTAGATTCTCCGAATGAACCTGTGTGGTTCAAATTTGTTGCAACTCTATTGAACACCGATTTCGGTGTACATTGGAAGATCGGGGATTTTCTGTGATGGCGAATCATATAATTTCAGCTAAAATAGATCAAATAAATAAATGATTAGACCAAATAATTATTGGTTGAACAAGTAATGACCTGGTGTGCAGGAATGATCGATTTCGTGAGCGTAAAATATTTAATCATTTCCGCACTTGTGATTAATTCTTTAACCGATCGAAAAAATTTCGAATCAGGTAGGTTCTACACTTGAAGTTCCAGAATCTCTCGGGGACGAAATGTGTTGTTTTTAGATGAAATTATAGGTAATACGTATTTTTGCGATTTGCGGAAAAATTTTTTTACGGAGTTATGCGTTTTTAAATTTTTGGCTTTGCTTTTCATAACAACCCAAATTTTTTCTTGATGCGTTGTTTAATTTTTCGCTTTGTTTTTCGTAAAACCCCAAATTCTTTTCTTTAAACTTATATAACTTTTGATCTAATTGAGATATCTTAGATTTTTTCCAGATTCCGGTCCAGAAAATACTTGTGAGTTTAATGCGGGCCAAATAACTTTTGTGGCCAGGAGAGTTTTTTTTTTAATCGAATTGTCGCATTTTTCTTGCAAGCAACTATAGATACGAAAAAATTTCCATAAGCCAAGAGTGAAAAGAATTTTTTTGTTTATGAAAATTAAATTTTTTTCTCCGTAATGGTGCAAGATATCATAAATAAGTAAAATAACTTTTTGTAGAGCTTTCTTAACTATGCCAAATATTCTCTTAACATTTTTTCGTATCTATTGTCGTTTGCAAGAAAAATGCGAGAATTCGATTTTATAAAAAAAAATTCTCCTGGCCGCGAAAGTTATTCAGTCCACATAAAACTCACAAGGTATTTTACTAATTATAGGAAATATTCAACAACAGAATGGCAAAAAATATAGGTGTGGGTTTTTTGAGAAAATCTACCAGAATCTGGAAAGAAATACAAAATATCTCAATCAAATCAAAAGTTATATAAGTTTAAAGAAAAAATTTGGGTTTGTTTGAAAAGCAAAGTTAAAAATTCAGATACGCAAAACTCCGTAAAAATTTGTTTTGCCACAAATCGCAAAAATACGTATCGCCTAATTCCTTCTAAAAAACAACATATTTCGTCCCCGAGAGATTCTGCTACTTCAAGTGTAGAACCTGCCTGATTTGGAATTGAAATGGATTCGATCAATCGATTATTTATTTTGATCATTTATTTGTTTCAGCTGTTTTCTCAATTTATTCAATTAACCACTGGCTGATTTAACCGTTGTTGTTTACTTGGCAGTTGTTAAAGAATTAATTGGTTAAAGCACAAATCACTCCGTGTAGAAATATTAAAAGGTATTGTTGAGGGCCTTATGGGGCTTCCCTATTTTGATTAGGGTCCGCATGGGGCAAATTTTTAGGGGCCGTCAAAGGAAATTTGTTCAGGCCCTTAACAAGAATCCTTATTATTTCCCAATTAATGTTAGGGGCCTTCGTTAAGGCATTTTGTGCAATAAACATTTGTGCAAAAATATTCTACTGAAAACCATTTTAAATCTACCGATCTTCCAAGTACAGTCGCTATTCTGTACAGTTCCTGGATGCTGCAATTACGAATTATCATGTCATTTTAACGAATACTATAAAGAGATATAAATTATGTTATCAGCGTAGACTACAGTTAAGACAGCACTATATATTGTAAAAAAGTATTGTTAAAAAATAGTTAATAAATAAGCGCACGGTTATTTCTCATAAATATTTTCGGATATACTTATAATTAATCGACATTTGTAAATTAAAATGCTTATAATACAATTAAAATTTCGCATGCAATGGGTGGGATCAGGGGCGTCGACCGGATTTTTTTCATGGGTAGGATAACCGTTTAATTAACCTTAATTTCATTGTGACATTTACGAAATGCTAAGTGATTTTGACATTTTGACCCTCTTATTAAGAGTAGTTTATACTGTTACGGTTACAAGAAACCCTTTACACTTTTTGGTAAGTAAATGTTACATTTCTTTTTTCTGCATGTAAAGTGATGTATTTATTTATAGTTTAGGTCCAGATTTTTGAATTTATATATGCACTATACCATGAAATTGATAGTTCCAGGTATCTGCAAAGTTGATGGTGATAAAAAAATACAATTAATCTATCAAAAGAAATTACGAATACTGTTTTAATATAATAAAAATGTATAAAGAAAGGATTTTCGTGAACAAATTTTCAAGCGTCTTCACATACTTTAAAAATTGGCTCTTTACTCTTTATGAAAATTATTGAATAAAATCCTTTTAGATATTTCGCAAAAATAATATACAATTCATATGATTAAAGTTGAATAAATATAAGCATCATCATTTTCGCACATGTGGCACGCATGTGACACAATGACCTACCTATAAACGTCATTCACAACGTTCTTTTTTTGCTAATCTGCTAAAAGATTTATTTTAATCTGAGTACTTACCGCTATCAATTTAACACGAGAACAATAATTCACTAACATTTTCATCGATTTCCAATCATAGTCTAAAATTTTCGAAAAAATGGTCCAAAAGTTTGTATTGCGTGGTGCACAGTTAGAGCAAATGAGTTAGCATGTCAGATTTTTGAATTTTTTTTTCGTATTAAGAAAATTTTTGTTTGATCATGCAAATTATTTAGGGTCTAAAGCGATCATGTCCAGGGCCACAATAGGGGACTTATAATGGAAGTCATCTCAATAAAAAGGGTTGCCATATTCGGACCATAATAGGTCCTGATGGGAGCAACCCTAATAAAGGTAAGCTGTTGGGGCCCCTAACAAAGCCCCGATATTATTAGGGACTATTAGGGCAATTTTTACACGGGACTACTTTAAAGTACAGGTATATAAATCTTTGGAACATCATTAATACCTGGTATTCGATTTGAAGGTATTATGTAAAATGTATCGAATCAGAAGAATTATATTATTTCACACGTCCTTTGTGATACGCTAATGAAAGATAGGGGTTCGCGAAGGGCGAGAGGGAGTCGGAGAGGACATCCTCATTCCACTCTGGGCCGTTCAAGCAAGAGCGGAGGTGATCGTTGAGTAATAAATTAGTTCTAAAAGGAGGTAACGTGGAGATTATGCATTATGCAATACATAGCTAAATATATCAATTATATAGTGCTGGTATTGTATGTAGAAGGATGAAAGGACCATTAAGAATGCACAAGACCTTGACGAAAAAGACCCTATATAGTTTTCCATATATAAGATACGATTAATTCTTCATCCTGTCAAATTATCTATTTCATTTGAAAAATGGTTCTATAAACTCAAATATTACAACTAAAAAATGGAAGATTCGCAGACAGGAATATAACATTTGAAACATTGCTTGAAATGCTTGCAGCATGCAAATTTAATTCACTGGTAGATGAAACATTATTCCATCCAGTATTTATATAAATTAAACTTAAGTCAAGTCAAAAATAGATTAAATTTTAAAAAATAACCGAGGCTTCACTATTGGGTCAAGAGCGACCAAGAAAATAGTTGACAAATGCTCGGATGGCTAGCTTCAAAACAAAACTCGTCTAAAACCTGAAAAATGCACAGAATCATTATATTCCTCAACGCTTGTTAAAGCTTTTAATGCATTTTTTAATTGTTGAAAAAAATTATATTTAGAGGATCCGCAATCCCAATAACGTTCAACGCGTATTTTTCGTAAAAAAAGACGTTTTTGTAAATATTACTCTCATCATCCATATTAGGTGCATTGAGTTGAAACTCCACGTTTCTTTTATCAATTAACTACAGAATACAAATGAATAATTACTTTTTGAATAGCATCCCCATAAGTCTGTTTTTCAAGGTCCAAAATAACACATAAGGGGCCATTTAAAAAATGAGTAATGCTTTCAAAGGGGGGGGGGCACCTCGAGCGTTGCGCAAATTGTAAACTTTTACACATTTAGTACCATAGAAAGAACGTTATGTGGGGGTCAAGAAAAAGTGATATGTATTTTTTGAACATAATTAGATCAATTTAAATTCAACTGAAATTTTGTAAACCTAATTTAATTTTATATGAATAATTCTTCAAACAATTTATTATTCTTTTTAATAATGTTCTATTTGAATAATGCTAGTAACTTGCGGTTTTTTCTTAAATATTTTACTTTTGTCTACTTTTCTCCCAAAGCGAGGTGAAATCTAATTCAATTAATGGAAACATAATTGTTTAAACAAATTATTATTCTTTATAACTATCTTCCCTATGTTAATGCTAAGTATAATTGTGGCTTTTTATAGAATTTTCCACTTTTTGACAACTTTTCTTTTAGAGTGAAGCAATAATTAATTTATATCAATAAGCATAATTGTTTTAAAAAATTGTTATTATTTATAAATAATATTAGCTATGAATAATGCTAGAAAAGTTGCGGTTTTCTTCTAAAAGATTCAACTATTTATCCACTTTTCACTTTAGGCGAGGTAAAAATTAATAATATTTAACACACGTAATTGTTTTTAGCAAATTATTCTTGTTTATAAGAAACTTCGTCTATAATAATGCTAGATAGTTGTAGCTTTTTCTTCAATTTTCCACTTTTTGCCAACTTTCTACTTAATTAGGTATTCAGAAATGTAAGTAAACAAACGATTTTTTTTATACAATTCATAATTCATAATTTATAATCATCTTTTCTTAGTTAATTGCTAGAAAGTTGCGGTTTTTTCTCAATTTTTTACTTTGCTTTGTCTTTTCTACTTATGAATAAATAATAAATAAGCAATAGAAACCGTAATTTCTTAAACAATCTCTTTCTTTTTTGTAAATATATTTTTCTGAAACAAGAAAGATATTTGAAATATTCTTCCAATTTTCTATATGAATCATATTTAATGTAAATTATACCTTGAAGTAGTTACTGAGAATCTTTTTGTTCAATAATAATTTTTTATCTAAGTGATTTTTTTTTAATTTTTAATTAAATTAATTAATTTTATATCTTAATTTTACAACTAATTTTTAATGAAAAATAACAATAAAAATTAGTATTAATATTTATCATTTGTTTATAACTAAAAAGTAAAAGAAAAACTTAAAATTTCAGAAAAACCCGCAACTTTCTAGCGTTACTCTAAGAGAAAAATTTTATAAACGATAATAAGTTTAAGTGATTATGTTTGTCAACCTAATTTGTTTTGTGAAAAGTGGATAAAAGTTGAATATTTCAGAAAAGAATGTAGCTTTCTAACATTATTCAAAGAGACTATTATTAAATATCATTATCAATTGTATAAACAATTATATTTGTTAAATTGAATTAATTGTTACCTCGCTCTAATTAAACAGTTGACCAAAGCTGTAAAATTTGAGATAAAAGTTCAACTTTCTAGCATATTTCTAAGAGAATATTATTTTGAATAATAATAAATTGTTGAAAAAATGGTTTCTGTTGAAAAAATCGGAAAAAGCCACGACTTTCTAAGCCTATTTCAAAAGAAAATTGCTGAAAACAATAACAAATAGTTCAAACAAATGTTGTAAACATCTAGCGCGAATAACTCACAAAATCCAATTATACAGTTATGATTTTTTTTGCATATTTCAAAAATAATTATTCATTTGAATTCTGTAGTTTATTGTGGCGAGAAAAGTTGAGTTTCAACTCAAGTCACCTAATATTGAAAATTGTCAATACAATTTATAAAAAAAATTTAACGAAATTTTCAGAAATTTCAGTTATCTTTTAACTTTTTGCGAAGAATCCAAAATTTTCGGAAATTAATAAAAATGGAAAATTTCCGGAAATATTAGGCATCGAAATTAAAAATTTTCCGTACTTTATCGGAAATTTATGTAATTTATCATTCATGTAGATGCAATATGACTTCGAGTATGTCCAATCACTATTCACTACTCAAAATCAGTCTCTCAAGCGTCAAATCATAATGATGTGAGTTTATGATTCCGGCAGCCCTGGAAAGTAATTCTAAATCGAAATGTGCAAGCGCAACAGCAAGACAAAGTAACCTGGCTCAAACTGCGCAGGCGCAGAAGTTAGAAAAAATAATCGTTTTCAAAGAGCGCAAGCGCAGCACCTAGAAAAAATCTTTGTATAACTGCTTTTTTACCATGGTTTTGGAATTGGTCACTTCTCGCACGCAATGCAAACCTCAAAAATCGAACATTTTGTGCGTGCGTTACATAAAAAAAAATTGGACCACCCTAGTCTGCACTCATCTCTGTCTACACTCGTCAACGATTTTTATTAAACAGATCTATCACTTCTTGCTGCAAAAGTTCAAAAGTAAAATTTTTTAATACGTAAAAACCACAAAATCAAAGCATGACATTTTTTCATGCATAGATATTTCTATTTCATAAAAATACTGAAGTCCGTGTTGCCCCGACACGCAGTGCAAGACCGAAGAAATGCAGCTTGTTAGGCATAACTGATTGATCAAATCATTGTTTTATTGAGATGATTAATGTGTATGGAAATATGATATACAATAATGCGGAACTCGAAATAAAGAAACAAAATTTCAATAATCAAAAAAAAATTTTAATGATCAAAAAAATGACCACCAAATTTGAGCGAAATCGGTTAATATTAACATGCGGCCCAAAAAACACTTAAAGTTTCTCATGCATAATAAAAATAGGAAAAAGTACCGTAAAATTTCAAATGCAGTTAATTTTTTTTTATATTTCATTGGAATCATTTGGCTCTGTAAATAAGAACACCCTATTGTTCACCCATTTCCGGAAACGTTGAACCGGAAGCGCCACGAAACCACCAGACGGATTGTAATCTTCCGCTTGCTTATGGCCCTCTCTCCTTTTTTATCACACTGCTACCTAGTTTTGAAGAAGATATTTATTACAGCCTTGAAAATAACCTTTATTATAGTTTTGAAAATTACATTTCAACTGTTCATTTATCGTTTTCAGGCCTAAGATTGCATGAAAACCACGGAGGTCCAACCCCACTCTTTTTTCAGGGCAGGTCGGTCCTCCCCACTTATTTTGCAGAAAATTTCAAGGTATTTCCCCATAAAAATCATGGTGTTTCATGGGCGGACGGTGAATTGTAAAGACCAAACATTTTACTGCTCTCAAAGCATATCCATTTTTTAGAAACTATCAATCCTAGAAGAAAAATGCTAAGAATTAAAAATGTATATTTTTATTTCCATCTGCAACATTTGTTTTAAAACTTTTTTGAAATTTTATGAATTAAAAGAGTTGAATATGAAAACCATGACTTTTATGGGTTTCCATGGTTTTCACAATGAAAATCAAATTTGTGCTAATTTGCACTATACTTTTCGTGATCAGTGCGTCAAAATACATTAGTACACTGAAAAAAAATTGTTCTTGAATCAAGTAAATGTTACTTGATTCAAGTCAATCGCAGATACGAATGGGGACGATAGAATATGAGTTTGTTCCAAATAAATGAATACTTGCTACCGTATGCTTGGAACAAGCGTACATTTTCTTAATCTGAGAAGGATTGGATCAATAGAATGAGTCTCAACTGAACACTATTTCTCAATGGAAAAAAAAATTATCTTCGAAATTATTGTTATATAAGCTTCATTTTTAAAATGATTAAAACACGTAATTCTCGCACACTGTTACTTACAAACATAATCGCACGCTTAATCTCTTTGAAAAATCGCACTCCACGAGGATTCGAACCACTGATATATATATATATATATATATATATATATATATATACTGGATACGAGAGGGCTTGAGGCAAATTGAAAGAGGATTTGACATGTTGCGCCCTCAATGGTCATCCAGTGAAGTAAAGGAAACGAGCGCGAAATTCGAAATGTGTAGTTCATGAGAACAAAAGAAGGAGCATATTTTATTCATTAGAAGAATATAATTGATATGTTTGACATAAATTTTTATGTTTTACTATTCCCATTTTCATCGAAAACAATTTTTTATAGTAATTTTTTAATTTAATTTAATTTTAAATTGATAATTAATATCCTTTATGAAAAATTGAATAGCTTTAAATCCAAATTTATTGGTTCTACCTTACATTTGATATTTTTCGATGAAAATTTATTGTGGATTAAGTTTACAGTAAATGGAGAATTTCTTTAGAAAGTCAAATATTTGGTTGACATTTTATGTATTTTGTGAAAAGTTTTTGTTTGTCGGTGAGAAAAAGTAACCTTTTCGGCGGAAAATAAATTTTAGGTGATTTAGTCTTCTAGTTATGTCTCGATTCCCAGTTGAAAGAAATGGAAGAAATTGGCGAATTTAATGCTTCGCGTGATTCTTCATTTCATGCATGAGTCGATTTTGAGTTTATGTTTTTCAAGTGTATATAATATGCAGAATGGATATTATTACTATTATATATATATTATTAATATTAATATTATAATTATAAATTATTACATCAATATTAATGACTGGTTGACCATTTATTAATAATATTAGTTCAACTTTTAACTAAAACAATTAGTTTTCTGCCAAAAAAATAAATTTTGAAGAAAATACATAAATTTTAAAAAATTGTTGAAATTGTTTTAAACAAAATACTTAAATTTTTGTACAAAAAATTACATTTTTATCCAAAAGCCTGAACTGTATGCTAAAAAAAGAAATTTTTAATGAAATACATGAATTTTTCACAAAAGACGCCAAGGCGTTTTGTATACAAAAAATCAATGTTTAATCATAATTAAATTTTCGACAAAAAAGATGAATTTTCTACTAAGAAAAACGAGTATTCAATAAAATACAAAAAATTTCAACTAAAAAAGATCACTTTGTAATAAAACATAGAATAGTTAAATTTGTAGTTAAAAAAATTGATTTTTAATCCAAAACAAAAAGTATTTTCTACAAAATAGTTAAATTATCAGAAAAAAATTTTTCCAACTAAATTTATGAATCACGAACGAAAAAAAATTAAATTTTTAACAAAGTAGTTCCGCCTCCCACCAGGAAATATGAAAAACATCGTTCAAATTCTTTGAAATCGATTGAAATTATTGAAATGAAATGAAAATTCCTTGACATGTTTTAAAGATTACGAATCATTGATATATATATATATGTGTGTG
>NC_046665.1:46472597-46481412 GCF_010883055.1 Belonocnema kinseyi
ATATATATCAGTGATTCGTACCCTACCTAAACTAGTGTCCTAGCCGCGCGCTCTACCGACTTCGCTATCGAAGCACTTGGATCTCGGTGACAAAATCTCGAGTAAAAATTTCTATGGTGAGCCTCAACCATCTTCAAACTGAACGTTGTGGAACTCAATGTTTTTTTTAGGAAAACATCTTTCTGATGATACTTGAAAATTTTCGAGAGATTTTAATATACCATTTTTTATTTAGAAAAATTTTAGAATTGAATTTTACTTATTTCAAAAAAAGGCTGTATACTTTTGTTTTTTTAATATATTTAAAAATGTTATAAAATATCTAATAGTAATAAACAATAAACGAAAATTCTCCATAAAATGCGAAGTTTTCAATTTATTCTACTCTTTTATTGTATATAATACTCTCTTACTCAATTTTTAATGAAAAATAAAATTTCTTAAACAATAATATAAAATATGTGAAAAGGCGAAGTAAGTTTCACTTATTTAACAAGGGTCTTAACACTTGTTGTTTTTAAATATTTAAAACGCTCAAAAACGACACAAAGGTAATGAATAATAAAGAAAAGTTGCGTGTACAAAATTTTTTTAATAACATCAATGACAAAAAAGAATGTTCTGCTATACGAAAATTTACATAAACCACAAAGTTTTTAATTTATCGAATGCTTTGATCATACATTGTTTACTAGGATTTGAATATGGAATTGCTTTCCTAAAGCAACAATTTAAAATATGCAAAGAATAATTGAACTTCACTTATTTTACAAAGGGCTCAATACTTTTTTCTTTAAAAATGTAATCCGTTTAAAAACGATCTAAAGCTTATAAAAAATAATAACTTTTGAGTTGAAAAACGCTTTAATATCCTCAGTGACAAATAAATATTTTCTGATTTTTAAAAACCTCTGTAAAATGCACAGTTTTCGATTTACTTAATTCTTGTATAGTACTTTTTAATTCAGTTTTTAATTTAAAATAATAATTCCAAACAAACATAATTTAGAATGTGTAAAAAAGAATTTATCGCTAGTTTAAATATTACCCATATAAAAAAGTGCTCGATATTTTATTTTTATTTCAAGTATAAAATACTTCGAAATCAGAAGAAAAAAGAATTCTGTAAAGAAACGTTTGGTGCAAGAACTTGCAGGTTAAAAGTGATAGGGTCTCACGGTGGTCGTATGGAAAATATTTATGTGCTTCCTCCTTGTATTCTCAATTCTTTTATTTGAAAAAATTCTAATTGACAATCTTTTAATTATTCTTTCATAAAATGAAATGCATTCTTAATAAACTTTTTAAAAATGTTATTGAATTCTTTTTCCTTAAATATTTTGCTTTATAAACGCAAAACATTTTTTTAAATTATCAAGAAAATGTAATAATTGTATTTTTAAGCATTTTTTAAAGCTTATAATTTTGTTTTGTGCTGTCATATATTTATTTTTTATTATTTACAAAAATGTTTCACGGTTTAAAAAATTCGAAATGATTTAATTTTAAGTAGATTAATAAATACAAATAATCAGCGAAAGAAATTATAGACGCAGTACATTTATAACCTTTTAATAATTTTAGGAATGAAATTTCTTTTGACTCTTGCACAAGCATTTCAAAATTAATAACACTTTTTTTAAATCTATTTGAAAATTTTAAATTCTTACCTACAAAAACTTACCGACGCAATAAACTTATAATTTTTTAAATAGTTTTATGAGTGATTTGATTTGTGTGTCAGCGTAAAGTTTGTAGTTTATCAAAGTTGCAAATTCCTATCTACATTTGCACAAATAAAATTGATTATGTGCGCCAATGTTTTGAATTTTATAAATATTATTGAATTTTAAAATAACTGTTAGCGGCGAAGAAAACCAACTTCATATCATGTCAACTTAATAACATACTTTTGCAGTAAGAAGTAAATTTATTCAGACCAATATATTAATTTTCATAATATGTGTGCGATGTCTATTGTATCAAGTCTACAGATTTTATATTGAAAAGACTGATGTGATTCTATTTTGATGACATAGGTATCTTCAAAGTAAATCTAACATTCGTTTCAAATAAATAATTATTTGAAGGAAAATATTCAAGCAGTATTTTAAGAGAAATTATTTCTTCACTGAATACATTCATCTTCTCGTCTCAAGAACATGAACATTGTTTCAGTTCAAATAGTAGTCAAAATAAGTATATGAATTTATTTGGATCAAGAATTTTGTTAGAGTTTTAGTTACTTATCATGAGAATATAATATTCCTAATTCAATATTTTATTAAATTTCACGCAAATAAGTATAATGAAACAACTTAACTCAATAGTTTTTTGCTTAGAGTAAATATATTCTTGATTGAAACAGTTGTCCTGATTCTATTACTTTCTTGATTCAAGAAAATCGGTTACTTGTAAAAAGAAAATAGTTGCTTCTTTCAAGTAAAATCAGCCAAGTAAATTAGCCTACTTGATTCAATGCAAATTGTTTTTCAGTGTATAAGGAGATTAAAAAAAAATTAGAGGTAAGCCCTATTCGGAAGTACACCCAATAAATGAACAGAAACAAACTTTTTAGGAATTTAAGCGATTACAAACATTCCAATGGAGTACGAGGTATTTAAAAGAATTTGATCTGACTTAAAAGATTTAATTGAATCTCCAAGAATTAAAAATATTCAAAGATTTCTAGGGATTAGGTCGTTTATTTTTTAGAGAACTGTAATGAATAAGTTTAATTTAATTTACTCGAGTCGAAATATAGGCCCTAATTTAACGCTTTAAGTGGAAGTATTGTCCCTACTTTGCGGCTGTTTATTCTACTAGCTCCTACGTAGCCACTCTTAAAGATATTTTCATTCTATTTTGCTTCTGTATAAGCTTCAGCCCCTACATTGAAGTTCTTGCCTCTATATTCTTGAGTTTTACTTATGTCTCCTTTGAAGCTCCATATTCTCCGTAGAATTTTTAAATTTTCTCTTAACGCTCTTAAGGCGCTTCCTTAGACTTGAAAATTAGCCCATGTATTACTCTGACAAGTTTTTCTCCTACAATTCTGAATTGTATGATTTCATATTTCAACCACAGACTATAACTACCTAAATGCAGAACCTCTCTGATCGCGTTTTTCGAAAAATGGCCTGGTTCTTGTTTTATTGCAATTAATTGAAAAATTATGCATTTTTTTGCTTTTATAAAGAATCTAGATCCAACCCCCTCCCCCCACCCCCCAGGTATCAAACACACGAGAAGAAACGTCTGAAGATAAAGGTAAGAAAGATATAAATCTATTGTATTGAGTTTTTTCCGTACCACAAAAAATAACTCTAAATTAGTTACCACAGATTCTGAAGAAATAGATTTTCCTTTCACTCAATTTTCTTATGCATTGAAGAATCACGAAATTTAATGATTTCAATTAAAAAATTTAGAAAATAGGGAAATGTCAAAACCTTAAAAATTGAATATTTTAAGATTAGATCATTGGAAATTATTTATACTTAAAAGCGTTCAAAATTAAATATTTAAAAATCGCAAACTTTTGAATTTGAACAATTATAAATTCAAAGCGAACAAGATTTGACAATTTTATATTGAAAACTAAATTGAATTATTCAAAGTTGAAGCTTCTTAAATTCTTGAATTTAAAATTGTTATTACAGAACAAAATTTTAATTTGACCTTCAAGCTAATAAGGCGAATTGTTATAAAATCAAAGAATGAATTTAAATATATTGACAAACTTTCAAACTAAATAATAATTTAAAATGGGAAATATTAAAAATGAAAAAAAATCTACTCCAAAACCTTGAAAATTAAAGAATTCGAATTTTATTTTGAACTGAAAATTTAATATTCACCAAAAATTGTGATATTAAAACTTTTTTTTAATCAAAGCCTTTAAAATTTCAATTATTTGTGTTTAATTCAAATGACATAGAAACTAATAATTTTTAAATTGCTAATTAAACTTTCGCAAATTCAACCAATTTTCTTCAAATTTTAGAAACATGAAAAAAAGAATAATTTCCTTTCAAAAACAACACATTTCCCTCTCGAGAAATTCTGCGATTTCAAGTGTAGGTCCCTGCTGATTTCAATTGAATACGGTCAGCGATGATTGTTATTCCTATGTTATTCTCCAAAAACGGACGTTGATTAGGGTTTACTTGTAACCTCTCGTAATGAGATCACCGATGGTTATAAATATATACCAAAGATTTGGATGTAACATTTGCTTAAATTAATAAATTGTTTCTTCAAAATGTCATATTTTTATACCAATTTATTTCTATATGCCGAGGGTTCGATCACTCCAAAATTCCCGATACATTCACTAAATATTTCTATACAGATATTTTTTTAATATTCTTCGTATTCTGGATATTCTTTCTAATCTCAGATATTTTTGATATTTCAAAATATTCCGAAATAACTAAAAGAACTAAAAAATCTTAGTACGTATATTATTATGAGCGTAGTAATATTTTTTACAGAATGGCTCACAAAAATTTGCAGATGGCCTTGCACAGCTGTAGGTTATATTTCAGATTTTTTTTACATACTTCAAGCTAGGCTAGCCGAGAGGCTTTAGGCGTTAGGAATGCGAAACTGATAGGGTTCTATCCCCCGTGGCGAATAAAAACTTGCATAGCATGCGATTATAATTAGTGTAGTGATCGTGTAATAGTGAATAATTGTGTCCTTAAACATTTGAACTAATATTGGAGTATAATAGTAATAATATAAAAATACAGAAGATTAATTTTTTGTGGCGAAAAATTGATTATGTTTTTATAGAACTGTTCTCTATAGTTTCGGGACTAGTTCAACGCAATGTAAAACAAAGACGAATTTCACTTTTATTAAACTACCCAGCGTATCCTCCACTATAGGATTAGTTTTTTTAAATTGAAATTAATATTTTTTTCCGTGTACAAAATAACTTGAAACATTACGCAAATGCTAGTATGCCTTCTTCTTGCTCCATTTTGTTAATTTTTCGCCAAATAATTTTATTCTGTACAGGAAGGTAAAGTGTGTAGCGATAAATCAGAAACAAAAACTAAGCCTCTACTTTGACGCCACAAATGGAAGATTCGGAAATTTGTGCCCATAAGAGCGGTAAAGTTGGAGCAAAAATCGTATGGCAATATCCTTTAATTATTACAACCTTAGCCCCTATAAATATTAGCGTGGAGAGTCTCAAAGTAGGGGCTATATTTCGACTCTGGTATATTCGCGAGATTTCAATTGATTTCTACTTATTTTATTAAATTATTACGATTTCCAAACATTGCAGTGACCCGAGTCGAAATATAGGCCCCACTTTGACACTTTTCACGCTAATATTTGTAGGGGCTAAGGTTGTAAAATAGAGGATATTCCCATACGATTTGTGCTCCTATTTTAGCACACTTATGGGCAAAAATTTTCAAATATTTCATTTGGAGCGTCAAAATAAAGGCTTAGTTTTTGTTTTTGTTTTAACGCTTCACATTCTACCTTCCTGTACAAAATAAAATTATTTGACGAAAAATTGACAAAAGTAGAGCAATATGAAGACATAGTGACATTTGCGTAATGTTTCCAGTTATTTTGTACACGGAAAAAAGTAGCCTTTAAATTTTATAGAACTAATTCTATAGTAGAGAATACGCTGGGTAGTTTAATAATAGTTAAAATCATCTTTGTTTTACATTGCGTTGAACTAGTCCCGAAACTATAGAGAACAGTTCTGTAAAAGACAACCGATTTTTCGCCACAAAAAAATAATCTTTTGCATTACTATATTCTTACTATTATACTCTAATATTTGTTCTCACGTTTAAGCACACAATTATTGTATATTTTATGAGCTTAAACAAGATTTAAACTAAATCGAAAAATATTTGAACACATTTTAAAAGATTTAAAAAAATTCAATATATAGTTTCAGAAATGTAATAGATTTTAAAGGATGTCCACAAATTTCCGAAGATTTCAAAAGATTGAGCAGAGTTTAAAGAATTTAAGAACATTATTTATATTTTAAAATTACTTTAAAATCTTAAAACTCATTTAAATTACACCGAAATTCCTTCAAAATTACTTCAAATCCCTTAAATTTATTAAAAATATCTTGAACTCTTTTAAAAAATTCGAAATCTTTTGAAATTCGATTATATACTTAAAATTTTTTTGAATCAAATAACCACCGTTATATCCCTTGAAACTCCTGAAAATGTCTTTGAATACATAACAATATTTTTAAAGTACATGGAAATCCTTAAACTCTTTTAAATTTTTAAAAAAATATTTGAAATGCTTTGTAATATTTAACTCATAAAAAGTATTTTAAAGTCCTTAAAATCTATTGAAAATTCTTGTACTTTTTGGAATTCTTCTCAAATCTTATAAAATTCTTTAAAATTACTTAAAATCTTTTGAAATTCATTTATAAACTTTAATGTTTTTCATTTAAAAGAATATTTAAATCCCGTTAAATTATTTTGAAATTCATTAAAATCCTTTTAAATACTTGAAAATATTTTGTAATTACACAATAATACATAAACACTTTTGATATTTCTTGACATTTTTAAAAATCATTTTAAATAATTTGGAGTCTTAAAAAACTTTTAGAGCCCAAAGGGAAATTGTGCAATATGTCAGAATATTTTTGAATATTTCGGAATAGTTTGGAACATCAAAAATATTTGAGATTATAAAGAATATCAAAAATACCAAGAATATTGAAAGAATACATGTATGGGAATATTTAGTGAATGTATCAGGAATATTGGAGTGATCGACCCCTCGGCATATAGAAATAAATATGGTATTAAAAATATGACAATTTGAAAAAACCATTTTTTATTTTAAGTACATGTTACATCCAAATCTTTGGAATATATTTATAACCATCGGCGATCTTATTAATAGTGCGGTTACAAGCCAACTGTAATTAACGTCGGTTTTTTAAAGAATAACGTACGTATAAGAATCATTGCTTCATGTTTTCAAAATTTGAAGAAAATCGGTTAAATTTGGGTAAATTTTAATTAGCAATTTAAAAATGTTTAGTTTTTATGTGATTTGAATTAAACGCAAATAATTGATATTTTAAAGGCTTTGATTATAAAAAAGTTTTAATATCACAATTTTTGGTGAATATAAATATTGTCAGTTTAAAATTAAGTCCGAAGTCATTAAGTTTAAAGATTCTGGAGTAGAATTTTTTAATCATTTTTAATGTTTCCCATTTTAAATTATTATTCAGTTTAAAAGTTTGTTTAGTATTATTCAATCCATTCATTGATTTTATAACATTTCTCCTAATTAGCTTGAAGTTCTGTAATAACAATTTTAAATTTTAGAATTTCAGAAGCTTCTACTTTGAAAGATTTAATTTAGTTTTCAATATTAAATTATAAAATCTTGATCGCTTTGAAATTATAATTGTTCAAATTCAGCAGTTTGCAATTTTTAATTATTTAATTTTCAATGATCTAGTTTTAAAATATTCAATTTTTAAGGTTTGGCGTTGCCCTATTTTCTACATTTTTAATCTGAAATGATTCAATTTCGTGATTCATCAATTCAAAAAAAATTTGTGTGAAAGGAAAATCTATTTCTTCAGAATCTGTGGAAACTAATTTGGAGTTCTTTTTTGTAGTACAGGAAAAACTCAATTCGCGCTTCGTGTGGAAAATAAGTGGGGAAATAAGAAAGGTGGCGGTAAGGTAGGAATCTGGTCACATTACCCACTCGTCAGTCGTCACATGGCCTTAATACCTATTTTGGAGAATTTTGCTTTCAGCCATCTGATTATGGCAAACTTCTTTCCTCTTGAAGCCATTTCGATGTTATCACTTTAATATTTATTATTTAAAACCATTTAAACTGTTACTTTCACAAACTGTGGTAATGGAATTTTAGAGAAAACAACAAAGTATCTGTCACGAGGGCACAGGCGTCGAGGCAACGACGCCACATATTTTGTGCGTTAAAATTTCACAGAAAAAACTGAAGTTAAACTTTGTTGCATGTAAAATTTCCCGCTGATAAAGTTTACATGCTATTTGGCGAAAGTTTATCCTACGATGGAATAAAAGCTGTCGTCTGCTACGGCATCCTTAGCAACAATGGGAAACAGACAAAGTGTAAGTGAATTTGAGCTATAAATCGAGACACCAGATTTAAAACAATACAGAAAAAACAAAATTTAGAATTTTTGCAGGTAAGGCTTGTAAACGGTTAAAAATTAAACATATTTCGGCGAAAGTTTCACTGAGGTTAGGAGAATAATAATTCTGATCTCGTCTACTACGTCACGATGAAGTGAGCAAATTTCGGTAACACATGTACAATCAGCAACAGAAAATAGAAATAAAAAATTTATTCTTACTGATATATCTCCGTCAAAATAAATTAGACTATTGCAGCGGAATTAGAACTTATTTAATACCATATAGCAAAAAGCGCAAAAAGCAACTGACAGGTGGGAATCCCCAGTTCTCTCCAATTTAATGAAGTTAAACGACGATAGATAGCGCTGTCATCGCAATTCTCTCTACATCGCGAATAAAAATGGAAAGTAGGGACAATACTTCCACTTGGAGCGTCAAAGTAGGGCCTATATTTCGACTCGGGGAATTTTTAAAGATTTGTACGAATTTTTATAGAACTTTGGGGATTAGAATCAATTTTATTTCAGGGGTTTTTACGAATTTCAATAATACCAGGTGTATACATATGAAACCGGTATTTTTTCAAGAAAAAAACACATTTATTTCAAGAGAATGATAACAAATATTTTATTCAAAGTATGCGC
>NC_046665.1:46481512-46494451 GCF_010883055.1 Belonocnema kinseyi
CAATACGCCAATAAGCACAAATGGTAAGTTCCGACAGTGCCTACAAGTGTGCCTACTGGCCGCTAAATGGCAATACCGGTTTCATATGTATACACCTGGTATCAAGGAACTTACAATATTGCAAAGGATTTAAAATATTCTAAAAGTTATTTCAAAAGATCCTAAAAAATCTCAAGTTATTCAAAAACTTGCATAGAATTTCATAGAATTTTGTAGATTTTCCAAAGATTTCAAGGGATACCAAAGAATTCTATAAGATCTAAACTATTGTACATGGCACCAATTATTTCAAAATATTTACGGGATCTTGAAAGATTTTAAACAATTTTAACAGATTTTAATGACATTTCGGAAAATTCAAATTTTTCAAAGAATTTTTGATGATTTGCAAAGATTGTAAGCTCGAATTTAAGCTCAATTTTATGGGATTTCTGGAGAGAACTTTGGAAAATAAATTAAATTTTAAAAAATTCAAGGAATTCTTAGCAATTTCAAACATTTTAAGGGATTTATGATATTTAAAGAAAATTTAGAATGAGGTATAAAGTATTAAATTAATCATAAGATTTCAAAGATTTCGAGGAATTTGAACGATTTTTTCTAGAGAACTTTAATGAATAAGTTTATTTGAATTTATATTGAAGGGATTTTAAACGATTTCTACTTATTTTAAAGGATTTTTACGATTTTCAAAGATTTTAATAGATTTTCAGGAACTTTAAAAAATGTCTGGAGATTTCGAAGAATTTGTAGGGCTTCTAAAAGATTTCAAGAAATTTAATACAAATTCACGAGATTTAGAGGTTAAAAATATTCCTAGAAATGACTGCCTCCGCAGTTCCGTGATGAGAGGAGCCGCGGACTGAAAGAGTGGAAGCGCTAATTTATTCCCCGATTTAGGATCAAGGCCAAGCCATGCCCGAAACTAGTCTTATATCGGAAGTTGAGTGTGCTCGCGCTAAAATATGAGAAATTCATTATAGAAAAATCAGTATAAACTTATATTAACTTTCAAAAATATTTTTTCGCAAGGGCAGTTTGCAATTTTGCGTGAAAGTCGCTTTAGTTCCTTTCTTCGATATCAGTTTTTTGTGTTACTTAATTTATTTTTTCAACGTTTTTTTTCTAAATACTGCATTATTATTATTATACCATTAAGCCATTTCTCTTTCGGGGTAGGCGTGACTCACTCGGTAGGGGAAAGGAGTAGTGTGTGGAAGGGATAGAGATTTTTCAGATTGATCCAGAATTCTCGTGCTATTTAAGTAAATAACACGTTTGTTCCGCAACACTGCTCCGACCCAGGTTGCTGATCAATCTCTCTAGCAATCACCCCAAGCGAAGAACCTCACGAAGTCGTTATGTAAGGTTCCCCACTTGGGTCCATTAGTAGCCGAGGTCTTTGTTTCAGGCGTCATTCACTCTACTGACAAACTTTTTATTAACTATTTGCCAACATACTTTCCTGTCCTGGCATACTTCTCTAGCTTCTTTTATGTCCATGCATTTTTTCATGCAGGCTCTCGTGTTTGTGTGACTTCTTATGTCTCTTCTAACTAGGGTCTCATTCACACATTCTAACCATTCTTTCCGCGATGCAATAGCAATAATATTCTATAATAATACATTATCTGTCGTTAGGGAAATAAAACGGGTTTTACTCATCGATACGTCAATAGCTTAGGGTCTATCAATTTAGTTTTTAACACTCTCAGGTCTGATCGTTTTGAAAATTGATATCCTACATTTTTTACGGTTTGAAGCTAATAAAGCAGCTAAATTATTTCAAAAGAGCAATAATAACTGGCTTATAGGCCCACCCGTTGTTTATATTTAGCTCTGGAGACAACTTATCTCCCCCTGGTATTTAAATGTAAATTTATCTTTTAGGTGATTCCTCTAAGGGAATGCTTGACCTGTTCACGTTTTTTTTCATGAATTTGCATAACGTCACGGGCGAAGAAGAATTTCCCTTCTTGCCGGGTTTGTGAATCGCTCTCATTTATTATCCTAAGTCTTCTTCAACATTATTCTTTTTCGCCATGGTACCCAAGATAGCGAGAAAATGATCTTGGATTAATCTCCCTCGATGTGGCATTGATACGCCCGAAGGCACTTTGAATTGCGATTCAGGTGTCGCAATACCTACATTATGCCTGCCTTTTTGGAGACGGGGAGAATCGATTTTAGACATTAGATTCGAATAGACGTGCACCGAAAGCATGTCTGATAGTAATACTTCTTGATACTTGAATCACTCAATCACATATAAAAAACAAGTTTATGATTTTTTCAGGCAAAAAGCTTCTTTTCAAATTTGCTTTTAAATCCTTTTGGATTTTGAGAATCTTTAAAAAAACTTCAAATCGTCCAAATTGTAGCAAAATTATTATGAAATTAATTTTTAAACACACACAAAAAATTGAGTTGAAACATGAGCGTGTTATTTATTAACCCAAAAAATCAGGAAACAGGAATATTTAAAAAAAAAATCAAAAGATTTTCAACATTTTTCACAAAGAACCCGGATGACTTTAATGCAATTTTTCTAAATCTGTAGATTTTTTTAATTTTATGGAAAGTACTATAATTTTAAATGATATTTAAAAGGTTTAGTAATATATGCAAAATTAAAAATATATATATGAAAAATTGGAATACTTTTCGAAATATTTAGAAAGTTTAAAAACTTTGAAATTATCTTAGAATAATTAAAGATTTGAAAATATTTCAAAACATTTGTAAAAAATACAAGTTTTTGAAGATTGCAAAATTAAATTTTGATCCATTTTAAGAATTTTGAAATGTATTTAAAGAAAACAAAAAATCTTACGAATCCTGGGAAATAATGAACGAATTAAAGACGGAAAGTTTTGGAAGATAGTAAGGCATTGTTTTTAAACAGATTTTTAATAATGTTGGGAATAATTAGGAAAAATGCAATTGTTTGGTTGAAAACTAATTTTGTAGTTGAGGATTAAACTATTTTGTGAAAAACTCGTCTTTTCTGATTGAATTGAACTGTACATTGTTAACAGTTCTTTCTTTTGTGTAAAATTGAACTATTTTGTTGAAAATTAGATCTGTTTGTTTGAATTTCTTGAACTGAAAAATCAATTATTTTATTTTTGGTAAGAAGCGGATCTTTTTCAATTGAAAATTCGTGTATTTTGTTTTAAAAAATCTTTTTTTTATGAATTCAACTCCTTTTTATTTGAAATTAAAATCTTATTTAGTTGGAATATCGTCTATTACATTTTTTCTTGAGAATTCATGTTTTTTGTTTGAAATACAAGTACTTGGTTAAAAATTCGTATTTTTTTATGAAGATTCATAATTTTAGATCCAAATTAATCTCTTCGGTTGAAACTGTAACTATTTCGTTAAAAATTCATTTATTTGGTGAAAAATTAAACTATTTATGTTAAAATGCAATTTTATTTTTCCGGGTTAAAAAACTTAACTATTTTTTATGTGTCTGAAGTTCCGAACGGTCAAATGAACGAAATATTTTTCCACATTTCTATTTTTCCCATAAATATTATTCCAACCGTAATTTGAAATATCCGTTAAAATTCTTTTCCAATAATAAATTATTTCCAATATAAATAAACAAAAACATTTAGCACTTTTTTGGATTAAAAAGTCCTCAGTAACAAATTTCGTTCATTTGAATGTTCAGAAATTCAAGTACATTTTTTAAAGAAAATTCGGCTTTTTTGGAATAAATTAATTTTTTGGTTAATAATTCAATTGGTCGAAAAAAAATTTTTTTGTTGAAGATTCAACTATTTTGTTAAAGGTTCGTGTTTTTCAAACAAAACCAAAAAATTAATTTGAAAAGAATAAAGAATTTTTTTAACAAAATGTGGATTTTTGAAGATTTCGAAACAACATTTAGAAGCCTTTTAAGGAGTTTCAAAGGTTTTAACAGAATAACATTTTTTACAGAATCATTGAAAAATTCCATATGATTTTTTATGTTGAAAAATGAATTCTAAGAGATAATTAAAAATGACTTCAAAAAATTTCGAATCATTTCTTTAAGTTGGCAAAATTGTATCAAACTATTGTTTAATTAAAAATATTTGCTGTTTATACTTTTACAGTATCTTCCACATTTTCATGATTTCAATTTATAAATTATTGTCCAATTTTAAAAATGCTTTTAACTTCTCTAATTTCAAATTCTTTTTACTTAAAATAAAACTGTTGCGTATCCAGTAGTTGTACACTATTTTTCAGCTCTAGTTTTCCCTACACAGTAAACCCCAGGAATAAATTTTATCTTTCAAAAAGATAAAAACGTTGCATCACGTTTATCTAACGAAAGATCAAATTTATCTGAAAAAAAGATGAAGTTTATCTGACGTAAATATTTTTTGTCATAGGTTATATGTCAGACGGCTGCGTCTATTTTCGCAGAAAAAATGTCCTTCATAAATTTAGAAATCCTCGCGGTATTCAATTTTAAATATTCTCACTTTATTTCCCTAATTTTAAACCCAAAAATCACTCACCTACACTTACTGAATACACAGTCCGCACTTTGGTTAGTTTATACCAAATAGTGTTTGTTTAAAATTTTTGAAGTCTACATCAGTTTTGATAGAAAAATAAACGCAGCCGTCTGACATATATAACCTATGTCAAAAAAATATTTGCGTCAGATAAACTTTCTTTTTTTCAGATAAATTTTATCTTTCTTTAGATAAACGTGATGCAACGTTTTTAATTTTTTGAAAGATAAAATTTATTTCTGGGGTTTACTGTGTAAAGATTTGAATTTTGATTCATTTTTATTTATTCCTTTATTCGGCATATTTTCTTGTGTATGAAATGCCCGTTCCCTTGGGACTCACACTAGTTTCCCAGGCTTCCATCTCTAGCCAACGATGTTCGTCAACATGCGTTGTAAATTCAAATTCTTTATCTCAGTATGTGGAAATATTAAACAGTAAAAAAAGTCACTTTGGGCTGGTAAAACGCATTTGGGATGATTTCCAAGAAAATTGAGTATTCGATATCGAGAATAGGTCAAACATTAGTATTACCGACTTATTGTTTGGCAACAAAGATGAATTCATCTGAAAGGGAAGATTTTTTTGTTTTCAGACAGAGCCCAGTACTATAATTATTCTTTGCTAAACTATTGTTATATTTATTTTAAAATAATTTATTCAAATTCAGTGAACGACACCATGTATTTAATGAACGTCGACGGTACCGATTTTGAATTTAGAAGTATTTATAAAGTTATTTGTAAGAAGTATGATGTAATTTAGTTGCTTTAGACAATGAAGGACATTATTTTATATGAGTGTGGGAATTTTTAAAAGAAAATGCGAAGCTTTTGTCGAGAAGGAATACCTTCCATATTGTGTGGTGATGTTCATTTCATTAGTTCACGAATTTGCCAAATTCTTTCTTGGATGTCGGTGATTGATTTTTGAGGTTCAGAAATCTAAAATCAATTAAAAAGATATTGAAAATTAAAGGTTGTTAGGAGGCAATGTCCTAGGAATGAAAAAAGCAAATAGCAATCATAGCAACATGGATATCAGTAAAAAATGCGTATAATTCCCTAAAAACTTGCTTTTGTTGGGTGTCGTTCACTATGAGAGATATACGTATGCCGTTCACTGGTTTTGAAGGAAAGATAAGAATATTTCAAATATATTAAATCTACTCAAATTTGAAACTAATATGTATTTATTTAATTACATTTCAAACCATAATCATCTAAACTCTGAAAGTACTACCAAAGAAAAAAAAACCTTTTCTTCTAACTTTCAGAGGACTTTCAAATTAACTACATAACTAATTTTTATGGTCTCAAGATGTTCTTCTTTAGATGGCAACAAAAATGCTATTTAATGAATATAAATTCAGTAATTTTGTACTGAATAAAGATTGAAATACAAATTACATGGATAATAGAATTTTTATGCATGCACAAGTATCTATTTTATATATCTGGAATTTTAATAAAATAATTTTCATTGCAAAGTGTCGTTCATTAGAAGGGTGTCAGCATTACCCCTGTTTACCCTAGTGGAGAGGCACTTTTTAAAGTTAAATCTTTTTTATTTGTTTCATTCTATTTAATATAATCTGAAGCTAACAATTTCAGAAAAATCTGATATTAAATAAACCCTTGAACGGCTGTAAATGACAGTTACGGGAATCTTTATTGTGACATAATAAGTTTTTCTGCTAGGAATCAATTTCTTAATCTGCGCAAGGGCGAAAATTGTCTTGATAAAAAATGACAATAAGTAAGCCCGTTGTTCTCTAACGCGAATTTCGAATCTCTACATTTTGATATTTTGTCTGATAATAAGCAAAATTCATTGTGACTATAATATGGACTGACTTCAAGTATTTTTGATATTTCGAAAGACTGAAAGAGATTCGAAGGCATTTCAAAATATTTTGCGGGATTTCCAATTATTGCAAAGGTCTTCAAAGAATTTCACAGCGTTTATCAAATATTACAGAAATTCAAGGATTTTAAGGATTTTGAAAAAATTTCAAGGTATTGAGAGCAGGGATTTGAACGAAATTAAGGGGTATTTTCAGATATTTTCCCATTATTTCTGTAAACTTCATATAATTTACCTGAAAATAATGCTGAGTATAAAAAGTCATTAAAAAATAATGCAGCTACGGAAGCACATTGTCAAATTTGTGTTTCGTCAAAGTTTTATGTAGAAAGAAACAAAAAGGAACGTAACGAAAGTTTCGTTAAGTTTCTTTTCGTTATTTTTTATATAAAATATGATTCAAACATAATTTTGACATTGTGCCTTCGTAGGCTCATTATGTTTTTATAATTTTTTAGACTAAGCTTAGTTTTTATCCAAATTCTTTTCAATTTATTCGCCGATTTCAAGTAACTTCAAGTGATTTCATGTAAATTTGAAAAAGATTTTAAAGGATTAAAACTTGTTGCAAAATATTTAAAGTCTTTAAACATATTTGAAAAAATTTCTTAATATTTCAAACAAATTAAGTTAATTAATTGAATTTAATGACTTTAATTAAAGTCTTTTTTAAAGATTCCAAGGAATTGCGAGATATTTCAAAAGATTTTAAGGAATTTCGAGGTGTAGCAGAAAATTTTAAAGGACTTTAAAGGATTTCATATGAAATAAAAATAATTTCAAAGGATTTTAAAGAATTTCAAACGATCGCGAGAGATTTTAAATAGTTTTAAATGAATTCAAAAGATAGCAAGGGATTATAAAGGATAGAAAAATATAACAATATAACACTCAGACGTGAACAAACAAAAGCAGAGCGGGCTGTAATGAGTTAGTTCCCATCCACCGTCAGCCCCAAAACCGACACCATAGAAGAGTTTGACTGTAGTCTAAAAGATTTTACAGCATTTCAAGGGATTGCGAGAGATTTAAAAAGGTTTCAAAGAATTATAAAGGATTCCAAAATCTTTGAAGTCGTTAAAAATAATTTTTAAACATTTCTGAGGATTAAAAAAAAGTTGAATTGAATTCAATAAAAAAAATCTAGACATCTACACATAGAGTGGATCCGTTTTTCTATTCGTAACCCCGCTAGGGTTAAAAATATCTTTTGAGTCGATCCAGAAGCCTTGGGTAAATCTTAAAAATAAATAAACCTTTTTCTCTCGCATAACGGTGACTTTCGAATCATTAGATTTCAATCTTTCGTCTGATGATTATTTTGGCGTGGAAAGTTCCCTGACATCCTAATTTTCCATGGAAACATTTAGGTTTTCTGACCCCAACGAGAATCGCATATCGCACCCCTTGCTCTCTGGAAGTCCTGGAAGTGAAGCCGTTGAGTAAGTTGCGTTGACGAGTATCTCATTCCCTTTCGTAAATTTATCTGCCTCCTTCCTCGCCGTGTTTGCACAATGACAAGGACAAAAGCGCAGTTTTGCACGTGGTGACTTGCTCCACACGCACATGCACAATTGGACATTGCACATACGTTACGAAGTGCAGTGGTATTCTATTTATCAGGACGAGTGATCTTGAAATCGAAATATACGTAGACAAGATCCTGTGCATGGGGAATGGGGTTCGGACCCCCATAGAGGCAAGAGAAATGCTCTTCTTGTTCCCGTTTGTCTTTTTCTCTCTGAATGTTCGTGCTTACAACATACAACTCCTTATTCTACTCGTACTCGCACTCGTACTATACACGCGCACGTGATGCGGAGGTCTAATTGTTCAAGAGATGTAGCTTCCTTGAAAATTCTTGATATATTATGTAGACTGTATAGAGGAGTGTGGAACCCGATAAATGTCTAACGGTACAATTTGAAATAAGGATAAACAAATGTACAACCTTTAAATATGTATTATAGGTTTGAATTTGCATATTTTTATACCATCAATCTTAAAAATTACCGCCGTCATTTTACAATAAATGTATTGGAAATTTATTACCATTAAGGCTTATTCAGAATATGGACCACAAATTTCTCGAGTGCTACCCGTCCGCTCAATTAAGAATAAACTAAATGAGAGTTGCAGAGTTGTAATGAAAATTCCCTTAGCAGAGCTTCCTCGTTTAATAAATTTCAAGATCAGATAACCTACTCAGATCAGATGATCTCTAACTTGTGTGAAATGATGTGTAGGAGGGACGGGTAAAAAGAATTTAAACGAGAATCTTAAGAACAAATAGCATTCTCGGGATTCCTGACTTATTTCTCGAACGAAGTATTCCTGAAAAAGTAGATGAGACCTCTGGAACTAGAGCAGAATAAAAATTCTGAAATTAGTCGAATTATTTAAGGCGACCAAAAAAAGTTCCCGTTTAGCTTCCAAACCAAATTTTAAAATCATTTAAAGTTTTTTGTTCCCTACGGGTCTAAACATATTAATGCGACTTTTTGGCATTTAAAGCTTTTTGCGATGCACAACTATGAAGGTTTATAAACTAAAAAACGGTGCAAGTTACAATTTTTTGTATATGTGAATAAGCATGCTTTCTGTATTCAGATCATTCCAAATTTGTTCTACTTATCTAATTTGAAATTTCTTCACTTTAACTCGAAAAAATACCATTATTGCGTTTATCGTAAAAAAAATGTTCGTTGTTTTTCAAGTTTAAAAATAATTTTCAAAAGGGCAAAAGTATTTTATTTTTAATTTACGATGAAAAATCTTTAGTCACTTTAGTTAAAGTTTTATATAATAAGTATCGTATAGTTGCAAATAAATTTGCAACCAAATTGTTGAATTTTCAACCACTTTGAATAAAAATGACTAAATTTTTAGCATTTTTCCAATATTGTTATTGTTCACTGCTAAAACTATACCAACAAAAAACTCCTCGTTATTTTTTAGCTCCTATAGTAATAACATAAATTTTATGAATTCTCAAATTTAAAAACCAAACAGAGAACATTACCGAATTGAAACAACAGTTTTTTACTTCTCTAGAGTGCAGTTCCATGTTTACAGACTAGCGGAGTACATATTAGAAGATAACCAATCGAATTGACACTACACAAAAAATGGCATTCTATTTTTTTATTTTCTAATGTGTACCAGATGTACGCCGCACAGTAGGCAAAAAGTACATTTTTTGTTCAAAATACGATTCCGGCTAAACCTGTGGACCGATTTGCATGTTTTTTTTTAAAGCTGATAAAATTTAAAAAGAAAGCTGTCGAGTCTGATTTTTTATTTACTTTTTCAATTTTTTTCTAAATAAATATGACGAAAAAATGGCAAGTTTTCTATTTGACGTTCCCGGTGTTCGTCAATAATAGGAAACTTGTTGTAATCGCCAATGTTTCATATATTTCCATTGTATAAAGATATTCCATCATGACACACTAAACAAAAAAGTTTTAATAATTTAAAAATGCATTATTCGGGCATGTGTCGACATAAAAACTCGTTTTTTAAAAAGTCTGTCCTTTTAATTTCAGGTAAAAAGTTCTTTCTTTTTCATTCAGTACTTGCAGTTGCCCAACACAAGAGGTTTTTAATACAACGAATGAATGAACAATATATTTAATAATTGTTATAAATAAATTCTATAACATATTAAAAGTCGGAACACTCACGAGTCTGAAGAAAGTTGATGTCTCAGAGTTAATAGTCCAATAACTCATTACTAAACTGGCGTTGTAAAAAAATTCGAGATTGAAAGTTCTGTAATGTATGACAGGCCCATAGTATAAATGAATACTGTACAGAAAGTATAAGGAGTTTAGCCATCCAAAAATAAATACCGATACCACGTGGCTCGTGTGTCTGAAACACCAACCTAATTTAGCTAAATGTAATTTCTGCACTGCAATTTATTAATGGATTCGTGTATCCTTCCACTAATCTTTATATTAAGGGGCTGATAGAAAACCCGTGTTCAAAAAGTCGCCACAGTAAAAATAAGTTAATAAGTTGCGGACAAAAACGAGTTAAAAAGAAACAAGAATAATGAGGATTGTATCGTACACAGAATATTATCGTACAATCTATTCTATCGTTATATTATAATATACAATGCAATCCTCGTTGTCGTCCCTTTTTAACTCGTTTTTGCTCGCAACTTTCTTAACTTATTATTGCTTCGATGATTTTTTAAACCCGGGTTTGCTATCAGCGCCTCAACATAAATGTATCACAGCGAAAGAAGCTATGAAGTTAAAACATCCAAAAAATAGGATTCAAGTTGAATGAGCTTACTACATTTTTATTTGATTTAAAACAATTTTTGTTTGAAACTATGAATATTCGTTAAGTTAAGAGAACGTTTTCTTGATGCAGGTATTTTTTTCATATAAATTAAATTTTATTTGTCGGTAATGGTAATTTTACCTTACTGGAAATTGATTTCGAAATACAAATTGTTTCAAAAAACACATAAATGTATTCCATTCATTCAAACTAGAATCAAACTATTCAGTCGTGGAAGCAACTTTATATCGTTTTGTGTATATTCTAACGTATTTTATATTTAATATTCACAAACAGACTATACAAAGAAACTAAAGTAATCAGGGCGCTAAAAGAATTAAAGTATATTATAAACTAATACTATTTTCAGGAAAATTAATAATTCTGTGAACTTACAGTTATTTCTTCAAATTTTATTCTCATTTAATTATCTTATAGATCATAAATCTCTATATAAATTACAAAAAGACTGAATACTGTAAACCTAGATCCCGAGTTATGCACATTGAAGTACAGCTAGCTTAAATAAATATGTGATAAAATTATAATTTTAACTTTTTAACAGGGAATTTCGTAATTTTGAACTTCCCAGGAAAAAAGAATTCATTGACAATACGACTCTGTGAATTGCGTATCTGTCATTTGCAGATTCAGAAAGTTAAAACAGAATCGGTTTGAGACTATGTGAATCGGTCATTTTCCCAAGCAGCTTCGAATCTGCCATGTACTGAAATGACCATTTCAAGCAAGGTTATATTAAATCGGTGTCCTTTTTTTGAATGAGACCGAATTTCTTGAGATTAAGCTGTCATATCTCACGAGATTTAAAAAATTTGTAAATTATTGAAAGATTAAGAGAAATCATGCGCAGGTCAGTTATTCAACAAAATTATAACGACTAAAAAGTCTTAAAAAAAAAAAAATTCGGCGGCAATTTTGGAATTCTGGGTATAGGAAGCTTTTCAAAAGGAATATAATTCTGAGTTTGGACGAGGAATAAATAAATAGCATTTTTTTTAATTCCCTTACAGAGTTATAAATTTGTCTTTGGAACAGAGGACTTCGCAAAGAATTATAATTTTTTTTGGAAGATTTGAAAATTCCTTGATCTAAATTAAAATATGTTTGAATTTAAAAATCCTTCTTTACGAATAAAAATTGTCCGGAATATAAAACTTTCCTCTTTCAAATTTTAGAAAAGGGTGTTACTAACTTTCTAAATCATAATTTAAAATGTTCTGAATAAATAAAATTCTGATTCGCAACAGGAAATTTTTTGAAAGAAATTTGATTTTGAATTTTATTTTTTTATTTCATAATTTAGGCTTTGAGATGGGGAATTTACATAAAGAATTATAATTTTGATTTTCAAACAGAGAATTCCAATAATTAATTATAATTTTCGCTTTGGAACAGGGCTTTTCCGTAAGGAACTTTATTTCCGAGTTTAAAAGAGGAAATTTTCGTAAAAAATTATTGTTTGACTTGGGACAGATAATTTTTGACACGGAACGACAATTTGCAAAAATACCGGCCCAAAATGAGATTTGTATTTCTTTTCCAAAATTCTCTGTACCAAATCCGAGATTATTGAAATGATTGAAATCATTCAGAATGTTTAGAAATCTCTGAAATGTTTGAAAATCGCTTGAAATCAATAAACTTTTTTGAACTCTTCTAAAATGTCTAAGAAAAATAAAAAGTTGATCCCGAGAGATCTAGAAAATGACCTAAAATTAAAAATAGTGCATCTTGTAGACATCCTGGAAATGCAGTTTGAGACGATAAATTTCACTATTTTAGATTGAAAAATTCTAAATCATTTTATTTCAAGTTGAAATAGTTTAGAGTTCCTGCATACTTTAAATATGAAAGCCTAAGAGTTGTATAATTTCTTTTTAAAAGCATTCTAAAACAAATAATTTCAAATTAAAATATCCAATATTGGACAGATGATTATTTTAAGTGATAGTACTTCATTAGTTTTAAATTTTGTATTTTCGAAACTTTATAGTGTGAAACTGAAAACGTTTCAAATTGAATAGTTTTAAGTGCTTACTATTGGCACACGGAAAAAAAATTCTTGGGGTTAACGAGTGAATAGAGAATATATTAAACTCAAAGAAAGTGTACGCTAGGATTAGGTAAAACCTTTAGTTAGAAGAGTTACAAATTTAGTTACTTTATGTAAATTGTTCTCGTAAATCAGGAATTTGGGCAAAATTGCTAAGTTGGAAAGTTTATTATTTTCGAC
>NC_046665.1:46494551-46502011 GCF_010883055.1 Belonocnema kinseyi
AATGTAAATTATTATTACTGCATCATAAACTCCATTTAATATTAACAATCGCGCACATTTTAAGTGGTAAAAAGCGTTTAATTGTCCAAAGTAAATCTCAACCGTCACTGCTCCCGATTAGACCGTCGCCATTTTATTTCGCTGCTCCCATAATGCACCGGCGCTCTTCCGACAATTGCTTCAGACACCTATTCTTAATATCCTTATTATAGCTATACTTATTAGGGGTTTGACTATGCGATATCCCTGATATATGGAAAATGGTCAAGGATATTCATTTTCGCTGATCCAGGGATCTTTCTAAATTCCTTCGTTCGTTTTCAGCCTAATGTTTGGCTATAATAAGGAATAATATCCCTGTCACAGCTCAATTTTTTTACCGTGCATATTAGATATGAAGTGGTTTTTAAAGTAATTACGTAGTTTTTTCTATTAAGAACTATATAAATTCGCGGCTAAATTATGAATTCACTATCATTTATTGTTCTCAAAAACTCCATTGCTTCCAAGTCAAGTGGACACCCTTCTCAATAAAAAATAATTACTTACAGGAACGACGATAAAAAACGCTTCTTGTACTTCAGCTTCTGAGGGCCTTGCTGACTTCTGCTATTGTAAAAATGATAAGTAATATTGCTAAATTAATAGAGCTGTTTCACATTTTCCCATTTTTTCAACATTTTCCTGCATGCAATGTTAATGCTATCGTCCCCTCAGAAAATTTGCATCTTAAAAAATTTTCATTCATATATTAAAAATATAAAAAGCTATGCTTTTATTATTATAAAATCGATTCAAAATTTGCCTTAAAGTATTACAATTAAATTACTTGAAGGTATTAGAAAGTAAACAAATATTACTTCTTCAAAGCTCCATGATTTTTTCAGGTTTTCCAAAACTTCTTCAACATTTCTTTACTTCTCTATATCTTCCAGTTCTTCAGTAACAATCTAGCGATAATAAGAGGAGGGGCAGGGAAATTTTTCAAAGGCACAAAAACTATAAAAAATGTAAAAACCTGGAAATTTTATTTCAGCAGCTAGGTTAACTGAAATTCCGTGCGAGCGTAGACAAAATAGTGTCACAAAATAATCACAAAAGCATAAAAGCGAACCCGCCAAAAATCGGGAATACCGGCGAGAGGACGCCAAAACAACTGCGCAGCGGCGTGGCGCATCACGCAAATATCTCATCTCATATGAGAGCCGATCACTGAAGTGGAATGCGCACTGCAGCCTCGAACGTTTTGGACTCATTACTATACTTTCCAGAACCAAGTGCTGCTGCCCCTCTGCAAGGACAACTTTTCATCAAACGTTTTATGTTACATACCAAATTCTGCTGCGACTTCTATCTCTTTTTTAAATGATACTGAACGTTACATTTCTATTTATAATTTCTAAGAGTATCGATTAAAATATTTTTTTTACATTTAACTACCAATCTGAAATAATTTATTTTACGAGAATATCGGGGAAAGAATTCTATCTTTAATTTCAATAAATATACATTTGTATAGTATGGTATGCTTTGTATATAAATTTATTTATTTTTTCTTTATTGTCATGAACAATATAATGCATTATTCGGATTTAGCGTTAATACTATTGAATAGAGGTATTTGTTTTGTTCAATATAAGTTCCAATCTTTCAGTTTAAATATAATTACAACATCCGAATAATAAAATCTCTTTTTTCAACATGATCACATGATATGATTACAACATCAATTGCATTCAATCTCGGTAGCATATGAAATACTTGTTTTTGGGCGGAAGAATGATCAATATTTGGAAACATTGTTCATTTTTTTAGGAATGATTCCCATATTTCTGTTTTCTATTTAAAAGTAAAAGTTCTGTGTAAAGAATTTGTGTAATCTTCACAAAACCGACGACTTCCATTTTTCTCCGTGTACATTATGGTACGCGGCTTCACCTCATCTGAACACTTCATCACTTCATCGCATCTGAACCAAATGTTTATGATTATTCTTGTTCTAAACTATTCATCTTTCAACAATCGTGAACTGATATAAGTTTCTACGATTAAATAGGTTTGTTTATTGTATCATGATGGAATATCTTTATATAGTGCAAATCTATGAAATGTCGGCGATTACAATCATTTTCCTATTATTGACGAGCACGGGAATGTCAAATAACAAAAATGGTCATTTTTTTCGTCATATTTATTTAGATATATAACAAAATTAAAAAACTAATTTAAAATCAGGCTTGACAACTATCTCTGAAATTTTATCTGCTTGTAAAAACATTCAAATCGGTCCACAGTTTCAGTTGGAATCGTATTTTGAACCAAAACATGTACTTTTTTCCCACTGAGAAGCTGTACCCATGGGAGTGCGCCCTTATTTCGAATGCCCAAACCACAACGCTTTTGGTTCAGCTCAAATGATTCAACACCCGAGTGTTGAACAATGTTGCCGTCGTTCGAAAAAGGACACCTTGATGGCCCAATGGGGTGCTGAAGCGGGGAAAGGAAGGAAATCCGAGTGGGAGGTAAACACCAACTTGTCTAGATCACAGGTGCCCGCGTAAACCCATATAGTGATACAATACGTGTGCGACTGTTTGCACCTTTTGCACCATTTGCACCTGGCTCTATTTACCTATTAGCATTCCTCTTATGTGCAGGGGCGAAAAGTGAGAAGAAAAAAAACGAAAATAGAAACAAACGATGACTCCAAAACTTGGTGTGAATGTGAAAGTCATCAGACCAGCATTGCTGAATAACTTACCTGCTAACGATCGCTACAAACATGCGTGCAGTTTCTAGAGTGGTAAACACGAGAGAAACAAATATTTGAAAATTGCGGACTCTTGAAGAGGACAAAGGGGAGTACAAATATAAAGTTTACAGTTTTGAATACTTACAAGTAGCAAAATTGGTCATTCTTTATGTCGTTGAATTTAAATATGATGGTTATAATGTTTTTCTTTTTGAATACAGTTTTAGTACATTTCTAGTTGCCTATCTGGTTGTCTATCGTAATCTATAGTATGGAAATGCTTGGTTGAAAATGCAACTGTTATTCGTTGCAGTTTAATATTTATTGTTCGAAATTTCGACCATTTGATTAAAACTTTTTAATTCAACTGTTTAGCAAAAAATTCATTTTTCGTGGAAAATTCATCTATTTGCTTGATAATTTATCTTTCTTGATTAAGAACTAAATTTCTATCTTTTTCGAATTAAAAATCAAATTTTTTCTAAAGTATTCGACTTATTAGCTTGTGAACTTAATCTTTTTGTTAAAAATTCATCTTAGTTAAAAATGCAACTATTTAGTTAAAAATTCGTCTCTTTTTCTTAATCATTCCACTATTTGATTGTAATTGCAACTATTTGGTTGAATAATCATATTTCTTGGTTAAAAAATTATCTTCTCATGATAAAAAATCAACTTTTTTCAAAAACATTTGACTTTTTTACTTAAAAACTCAAGTATTTTTATGAAAATTTATCCTTTGGCATGGAAATTAATTTTTGATTGAAAATTCAACTCTTCATTTGAAAATCGAAAATTAACTTTTTTGTTCAAAAGTATTGTTTTGTTTTGTTGAAAATTTATTTTTTAACTAAAAATTTAATTCTGATTGCAAATTATGTTTTGGTTAATAATTTAACTGTTTTGTTGAAAATTTATGTATTTTATGGAAAATTTGTCTTTTTGGTAGAATTTTTTTCCTGGTATAAAATTAATCTTTTTGCTGAAAATTAATCTATTTTATTCATAATTCATTTATTTTGGTAGAAACATAATCTTTTTTGGTTAAAAAGGCAACTGTTTGGTTCAAGATTCAATTTTCCTATTGAATATTTGTCTTTTGGTTAAAATAATAACTAAACTGGAACCGCGTTTATATCCACCGTCCAAAAACGTAAACATTCACTTATATCGTCCCGGGATAGGATCCCGTCACTACTCTTCAGTGGTGAGGAAATTTCAATATAAGGAAAAGAAGCGCGAGAGGATATAAGTGAGTGTGCATATAAACGCGGTTTTAGTGTATAACATTTTTCCCAACGAGATGTTGGAAAGGGGTAGGGGTTCCTTGAATTCCATGAATTCCATCAATTCCGTGAATTCTATGAATACCGCGAAATCTTTGAATTCCGTGAATTCCATGATTTCCGTAAATTTCATGAAATCCGCGCATTCCATAAAATCCGCGAATTCCATAAACTCCGCAAATTGCACGAATGTGCGCGCTCAACCCTCTACCTTTATGGAAATAAGCTTTTAAAAAGACTGGTAAAAAAATGGTCGGTACCGGTAATTTTTTTTACTAATATACCGACAATTGTTTTTTTACCGGTACCGACAGTGTATACACTTCATTAAATGAATTACTTTCTCCAAGTACATTAAGCTGTTACAACCTTGTATATGCCGGTAAAAAGGATTTTCAATATGAATTTCGTATCTCACAATTTAAATTCGTGTAATGTAGTTAGACTTATACACAAATTTTTCTTTATCTTTGAATGTTATAAGGTTAAAATACACTTGATGTCGTAAAAGCTGATTAAGTGATTAAACCTACGCGAATATGTACGATGAGAATTTATAATAAACGGTTTACATATAAAACATAACATCGATTATCATTAAATGTTAAAAACAGGGCATATTTTAATTTTGCAATAATTACATGCAAAAAAGATGTCAAACGTACGGGAGATAGAGTAATAGAGACTTATGCCAAAATAGGAACGACATCCGTATGTGGTAACACAGAAATAATATAATTTGTTTTTATTCTGAAGTTGAAAAATGGACTAGACACTTAATGATCATATCTCCGTATTGATTTCTCTAGATTATAGGCCCAGGGTCATGGAAACTATATTGTCCTATTTAACGGCCCTTTTAAAATTAATGATATTACGTTGAAATGCGGGATTTCGAAGCTGGCCGGTATATATTCAGGTTGGACAAGTTTATTGGCAATATTCTTCTTTTGCACAAGTTGGCTGGGCAAAATCGTGCTTTGCACCTTATCCTTGTCTCTTTTCCCATTGTAAAGCAATAAAAGTCGATAATGGCCCGACCTCGGATGCACTCTTCTGGTCCACGGAATATGTACCTCTAAACTTTTAAACCATGAGCTTTAAATAGAGTATATTTAATGAATATCTTCTTGGATAACACAATAAAAGTGATCGTTAAACTCTCCTTCAATTCCCTTTCGCAGATTACTACTTTCCCCCATGAAACTGCAGGTTTCTAATCAAAATACCCATTTTCAGAAGCAATATCATTTGGAAACATTACATACTCCGACGGGATTTATGTTCACTATAAGGTTTTTATTCTTTCAGATTCTGTATTGCACATCGCGAAACCGGGAAATAAGGAGGATGTTTTTTATTCAGTAAAATTCTGGGGTGACCGCAGGTCAGAGAAGTCATAAAAATTAGGATAGTCAGGGAGTTTTTTTGACCAGGGAAAGTAGTGGCAAAATTTCATGGCAGGCTGGCGTCAGGTCTGGCTTTATCTAGATTTTTTAGTCTAGAAAATTTGATCTGACCTAGATATGGCTCTAATTTTGCCCATGTCTCTTTTTATCTAGACCGTCTAGTCGGGTACGTCTGGTCTAGTCCAAGAGTGGAACTGAACAGCTAGCCAAGAACAAAAAATCGGATAGAAAATGAGACGTTCACAATATCAAAACAATACTTTTTTTATCATTTTGACAGTCTGCTCTGGTGTAAGTATGATGTAGAAGAAAAAGAACAAAAAAAAAACGAAACAAACCAGAATCGAAATCGGGAAATTACAGAAACTGAAGTGCAGATAGATTTTCATAATAGGATATGAGAACGCATAGATAAAGCAATTTGGGAGCGGCTGAAGAGTGTTTTCCTACAGTTTTAGAAAGAGTGCTTGGTGATGCGTGGTGGAATGATGAAATCCGCACAGCCGTCCACGGCCACAAAAGAAACAAGCGTATCAAAGAAGGTTGAGCTGTTTTATAAATTGTCGTTGATCAGTATTTTTATGGGTAAATATTCATCTCTTTGTTGAAAATCATCATTTCGGTTGAAAATGCGTGTATTTGGTTAAAAATTTGTCCTTCGTGGAAGAAAATTAATCCTCTCAGTAGAAAATTTATCATTGTAGATTACAAATTTAGCTATTTTACTTAAAATCTAACCAGTTTGCTAAAAATTTATTTATTTTGTCAGAAACTTCAACTGTTTTGTTAAACAGTCATGTTTTGGGATAGAAAGTTCATATTTTTTGTCCGAGAAGTCATATTTTTATTTTAAAATACTTATTTATTCGTTGAAAATAATCTTTTTTTTTAATTCAACTTTTCACGTTGCAAACTCAAATGTCTTCTCAAAATTCGTTATTTTGGCTTGAAAATTCAACTATTTAGTTGACAATGCAACTGTTTTTGGCGAAAGTCGAGGGGCTACTCATTAAGAAATCTAGATTGCCACGAGGGCAATCTTAAAAGAACTTGTAGCATTCATGAGAAATCTTGGCAATCTCTGGCTGAGTGTGGATAGAGGTGAGTTAGTGCGTTCCGACACATGATCGATCATGTTCCGCATACGCTCATATTTATGTAACAAACAGCTGACAGAATCCGAAAGCCGCCGAGTTTAGACAAGTCAGTAGAATCCGAATCAGCAAAATGAAAATTCAAGTGTTTAGTTAAAAATACAACTGTTTTTGGTGAAAGTAGAGGGGCTACTCATAAAGAAATCTAGATTGCCACGAGGGCAATCTTCAAGGAACTCTTCGAAGAACTCTTGGAAAATCTCAGTAATCTGGCATTCATGAGAAATCTTGAAAATCTTTGGCTGACTGTGGATAGAGGTGAGTTAGTGTGGAGCAATCCGACATATAATCGATCATGTTCCTCATACACTCATATGTGTGTAACAAACAGCTGATTGAATCCGAAAGCCGTCGTGTTTAGCCGATTCAGTAGAATCCCACGTGGATTATGATCGCGAGCAGATTTGAAAATCTCGGAATTTCCGGCAATATTAACGAAATCTTGGAAATCTCTATAAGAATTTAATACAGGTTGCGGCATTCACCATTTTAAGATTTCCTGATTTCGTAGTGAGTATCCCCCCCCCCGTGAAAGTTTAACCTTATTTGTTTGAAAATTAGACCAATCTGTTAAAAATACATTTTTTTAGGTTGAAAACTCAGCTATTTGGTTAAAAATTCAACTATTATGTTAAATTCAGTTTTGTTGGTCAAAAGTGACCATTATTGTTGAAAATTCAACCATATAATTTGGTTGAGGCTTCAACTTTTTTTATTTAAAATTAACTTTTTGGTTGAAAATTCTTTGTTTTGAATTCAAAAGTCAACTGTTTTCTAAAACATTCGACTTTTGAGCATGAAAACTTAACTCTTCGGTTGAAAATTCATCTCTTTTGAGAAAAAATATTTTTTTTTATGA
>NC_046665.1:46502111-46507545 GCF_010883055.1 Belonocnema kinseyi
GACTTGAAATCTTAGGAATTTCAAGCGTTTTCAAATCCACATTAACTTACTTTAAAACATTTATTTCATCAGATACAAGATATCATAAATGAGTAAAGATTTTGTTTAACTTTTTAAACTGTTCAACCTATTTCCGAACAATTTTTGGGTATTTGTTGTTGTAAGCAAGAAAAATACTCAAATTCGATTTTATTAAAAACAAATTCTACCGGCCACAAAAGTTATTTTGCCCGCATAAAACTCACAAGATATTTTCCTTGTGATAGTACAAATTCAACAGAAAATTGACAACAAAAATAAGTGTGGACTTTTTGAGGAAAATCAAGTTTTAGTATTTTCATAGAAACTGATTTTTGGCTAGCCCCAGACTAGGCCGTCTAGTCAGCCGCAATTAGGTCAAAAAATATATAACGTGAAAGAAGAATGGTGTTTTTTTGAAAAACGAAGCTAAAAATTCAAATACGCATATCTTTGTGAACAATTTTTTTTCACAAATCGTAAAAATATGTATCGCCTAATTTTCCCCAAGAAACGGCATATTTTGTCCCCAAGTTGAGATTATGCGACTTCAAGTGTAGAACTTGCCTGATTTTAAATGTATTCGGTCCCTATTTCCTCGAAAATCAATCTATTCCCCCTATTTGGAGTGCATTTTGGGCTGTGATGTCTGAAAATGTTCCTACATTATAATTTTGGCCTTTAAATATTAATGGTCAGGGAAAATGAAAAATTCGTCAAGGAAAAATCAGGAAATTTTGAAAATTAAGTTTTGTGGCCACCGTGAATTCATTTTTCTAGTAAAAAACTGTTGTTTCTATAGTAGAATTTGTTTATCTTAAAGAAGTTAAAGCAACTTGGAATTAGCCAAGTAAAATTAAATGTTTTTATAATTTTAAAAAATTTTCTATATTAGATATTCCAAACTCAAAGCCGTTAAAATTCAACAATATTCGTATAGAATCGCGAATAAAGATTTTCAAAACGAACAGGTTTGAAATTAAATAAAACATTTGAAGATAATTATTTGTACTACAAACTATATGTTAAATCTCCGGCCAGAAAATTTTTACGGTTACCTAGTACACAGAAAAGAAAGTTTTCAATTAAGAAATTCGGTCTTGTTTTAAGACAAAAAATGGATTATAAGTTCAAAAAAGGACTTACATTCTGGTAAACAAAAACTACGAGAATTTTTTTTGTGTAACAATAAGAAGAATTGACTTAATTTCCGATTTCTAAGAAACTTAATTTATGATCAAAGCGTAGAAAACAGGGGGTGACAATCATTTGTTATAGAATGCAGTGTCGATATACCATTTCAGACAAGAATTAATGGATAAATATGGTACGAAAGGGCGCGAAAATAATTCCGCTAAATTGGACGATAACAATAAGTCGCGATTAGGATAAAAGTCGGATGGATATTAGAAGATAGCTGGACTCGGTCTAACGAACCGAGCGCATCTCGCGCCAGTAATTGACTATTCTGTTCGCTGTTGCACCCCTAAATGCACATTTTTGTTCACCCTTCCAAACATTAAAACTACCCCACGCGTCGGATTACATTAATTGAATCGTTGAAAGGGACCTCTTACAGAGGAAGGGTGTTGCTAGTTGCTCATATGTACAAAATAAGATAGTCTTCCTTTTGGTTTAGGCTTAGGGGATCATCTGTTCCATCACCCTTAAAATAACATTGCAATATTGCTGGGTACATTTTGATTTCGAGTTTCTCAAACAGAAAATTTACTTTAGGCTGGGTTCAGCTTGATGTTATACAAGGCTTTTTTAATCGATTCTTTTTGCTAAGAGAAATATGTTTGCTTAGGGCTTAGTACGTAAATCTGTATTCAAATTCATGAAGTCCGAACAGTAAATATAAGAATATTTCGTTATGGTTATTGTAGTAAATGTTTATTTTTTATCGCTTCAAGTTGTATGCAATTAAATTGAAAATTTATTTATGGAAAAGTAGAAATGGTTAAAGAAATGAAGAAAATAGTATAAATGTTATTGACCTTCAAAAAGGATGAAAATCTTTTCAGAAATTTCACACAACTTTTAGATTAAATCCGAGTAGAAGAAGTGCCAATGAAATTTTAAATAAAGTCCCAATGAACTATATCGCGAGTATGCGATTTATTTGATATCAATTTAATTTTTTAATTTGAAAAGTCTCATATGATTTTTTGTTAATATTAAACAAGCCCTCGTGGTACACTGAAAGAAATAGTTTGAGGCTAATGGCAGTCCGAGTTTGCTTGATAATTTCTAACTGAATTAGAAAGAAAATTGAGGTCCGTTAAGCTGACACGATCACATTGCAAAAATTAAATTAAAACCTATATGGAATTGAGAGCTCATTTAAGGCTAATTTAATGCCCTATTGCCAAATTTAATGCTCTTTATTTAAACAAAAAAAAAAACGGTGGTCATGCTAGCTTAACGTTAAGCTAGCAGGACCACACAAAGAAAAAAACGACTTAGGCATTATTTTTTTCCACAATAATTTAGGGCTCATTTAGGGCTCACCTAATGCCCTATTGTCTAATTTAATGCTCCGCAATTTTTCGAAAAAGCTGTGGTCATGCTGTCTTAATGTTAAGCTAGCAGGACCACACAGATAAAAAACGACTTAGACATTATTTCTTTCCACAATAATTTAGGGTTCACTGAATGTCCTATTGCCAAATTTGATGGTACGCATTTTTGTTTAAACCTGTGGTTCTGCTATCTTAACGTTAAGCAAGCAGGACCGCACAGAGAAGAAAAATGACTTACTACCGGCGAGAAAACTATAGGCCTTTGAAGCTTAACAACTCAGTCAAAAAAAAATGCTAGCGCAACAAAAAAACAGTCATTTTTTAAGCTGAAAGTGTTCTACCTTAATGAGCTAGAAGACGTTTATGTAAAAAAAATTTTGTGCTTAACAGACTGAAAAATTTACAAAAAAAGTAAGGTTTTTTGGATACATTCAAGAACAGTCAAGTTTAAAGCATTATTTCTTATACAAGGGGCGATGGAAAAAATTTGAAAAAATTCATGAGTATGAGGAAAACTGTTGTGAACCAGTTGCAGTTAAGAAATTTAAAAAATAATAAAAATTGTTCCTTAAAAGTACAAAAATGTGCAACTATATTATCTTTAGTTCTAATACAGATATTAAAGCGATTTAAACTCCAAACTGTAATGGATAGGCTCTGTATTTATTTTCAATCACCCGTAAGGATGTGTTAGTCCTCTTTTTTGTGAAAATCGCGATATTTTTAGACATTTTTTTGTTGGAAAACAAGTGACAGAAAGCAGGGGGGGCTCGTTTTTTTGTTTACTGCCGACCGCTGGTGCCTTTCTTTGACCCGTGGCCTGGTGCCATCCAAGCATTCAGAACTAGGGGCTGAAGAATGGCACCAGCGGTCGGCAGTAAAACAAAAAAAGGGGCCCCCCTGCTTTCTGTCACTTGTTTTCCAACCAAAAAAATGTCTAAAAATATCGCGATTTTCACAAAAAAGAAGACTAACACATCCTTCCGGGTGATTGAAAATAAATACAGAGCCTATCAATTACAGTTTGCAGTTTCAATCGCTTTAATATCTGTATTAGAACTGAAGATAATATAGTTGCACATTTTTGTACTTTTAAGAAACAATTTTTATTATTTTTTAAATTTCTCAATTGCAACTGGTTCACAACATTTTTCCTCATACTCATGAATTTTTTAAAAATTTTTTCATCGCCCCTTGTATAAGAAATAATGCTCTAAACTTGACTGTTCTTAAATGTACCCAAAAAACCCGTACTTTTTTTTTACATTTTTCAGTCTGCTAAGCACAAAAAATTTTTTACATAAACGTCTTTATGCTCATTAACGTAGAACACTTTTAACTTTTAAATGACTGTTGTTTTGTTGCGCTAGCATTTTTTTTGACTGAGTTGTTAAGTTTCAAAGGCCGCCGATAGTAGGCGTTATTTTTTTCTACAATAATTTAGGCTCATTTAAGGCTCACCTAATGCCCTATTGTCAAATTTAATGCTCCGCAATTTTTCGAAACAAGCTGTGGTCATGCTATATTGACGTTAAGATAGCAGGACCACACAGAGAAAAAACGACTTAGGCATTATTTCTTTCCACTATAATGTAGGGCTCATTTAGGGCTCACTTGATACCCTATTGTCAAATTTAATGCTCCGCAATTTTTCGAAAAAAATGCGGGCATGCTATCTCAACGTTAAGCTAGCAGGACCACAAAGAGAAAAAAAACGACTTATGCATTATTTCTTTCCACAATAATTTAGGGCTCTTTTAGGGCTCACTTAATGTCCTATTTCCAAATTTTATGGCACGCTTTTTTCTCTTAAAAACCTGTGTTCTGATATCTTAACGTTAAGCTGGCAGGACCACTCACAGAAAAAACGACTTAGGCATAATTTCTTTCCACAATAATTAGAGATCACTTAGGGCTCACTTAATGTCCTATTGCCAAATTTGATGGTACGCATTTTTTTAAACCTGTGGTTCTGCTATCTTAACTTTAAGCTAGCAGGACCACACAGAGAAAGAAATGTCTTGGGCATTATTTATTTCTTTAATAATTTAGGGCTCATTTAGGGCTCGCCTAATGCCCTATTGTCAAATTTAATGCCCTGCTATTTTTCGAAAAAACTTGTAATCATGCTAGATTAACGTTAACCTATCAGCACCACACAGAGAAAAAAAAGACTTTGGCATTATTTCTTTCCACAATAATTTAGGGTTCACTGAATGTCCTATTGCCAAATTTGATGGTACGCATTTTTGTTTGAACCTGTGGTTCTGCTATCTTAGCGTTAAGCTAGCAGGACCACATAGAGAAAAAAACGACTTAGAAATTATTTCTTTATACAATATTTTAGGGCTCAATTTAGGGCTCACTTAATGTCCTATTGCTAAATTTGATGGTACGCATTTAAAAAACAAAACCTGTGGTTCTGCTATCTTAACGTTAAGCTAGCAGGACCACACATAAAAAAATGACTTAGACAATATTTCTTTGCTTTGCAATTTAGGGCACATTTAGGAATCACTTAATGACCTATTGTCAAGTTTAATGTTCCGCAATTTTTCGAAAAAACCTGTGGTTCTGCTATCTTAACGTTAAGCTAGCAGGACCACACATAGAAAAAAAAAACGACTTAGGCATTATTTATTTCCACAGTTATTTAGGGCTTATTTAGGGCTCACTGAATGTCCTATTTGCCAAATTTTATGGCACGCATTTTTTTTCTTAAAAACCTGTAGTTCTGCTATCTTAACGTTAAGATAGCAGGACCACACAGAGAAAAAAACGACATAGGCATTATTTCTTTCCACAATAATTTAGGGCTCATTTGGGCTAATTTAGGGCTCACCTAATGCCCTATTGTCAAATTTAATGCTCCGCAATTTTACGAAAAAAGC
>NC_046665.1:46507645-46515686 GCF_010883055.1 Belonocnema kinseyi
AAAAAGCTGTGGTCATGCTATCTTAACGTTAAGCTAGCAGGACCACATAGAGAAAAAACGACTTAGGTATTATTTCTTTCCACAATAATTTAGGGCTCATTTAAGGATCACTTAATGATCTATTGACAAATTTAATGCTCCGCAATGTTGCGAAAAAACCTGTGGTTCTGCTATCTTAACGTTAAGCTAGCAGGACCACACGTAGAAAAAAATGATTCAGACAATATTTCTTTGCACTATAATTTAGGGTTCATTGAGGGCTCTCAATAGATGTTTCACACATTTTTTAAATCTTTGTTCTAACTAGGTATAGTCTACAGGTACCTCAACTCGAATTTTCACTAATGTAAATTATCATTTTTTGTTATCAAATATTAATTTCAAAGTTTAGGATTTTCAGACACTTTGATTTATTTTTCAATTACAAATTGTCACATTCTTATCACTTTGAATTCAAATTGATTGAAATGCAAAAGTTTTCAATTTTTAATTAATGTAAACTGGGAGCGACGCATATGTGGGAGAGGGGCTCCCTACGCTTAATTCTGTACTTATAACGCGATATTTTTTATCTTGGTTTCGAAACTGAAGCTGAACCGCTTAACCCCGGTTTACGGTAATTAATTTTGAATGCTTTAAATTCGAAATGATATAATTTCAACTCCTTTCTCATAAAATTTTCTATTTGTCAAAATTTTAGTATGCAATTTTTTAAATTTTAAGAGCTTTTCTTCTCAAATTTGTCAATTTCAAACACTTTTAATTTCCAATTATATAATTTTGAACACTTTTATTAAGAAATTAACCAGTTTAATTCGTTTTCATTCCATTGGAAATGTTTTCCTATTTTTAAAATGTAGCCTAAATGAAAACAATTTTAATTGGAACTTTTTAAATTAAAAATCGTGAGTATGACAAAGAAAATATATTTTTTTCTAAACCGGAAGGAATCTCGAATTTTAACCACATGAGAAAATAAATGATATAATAGGTACGTGTATATTGTAAATGGTATAGGTTTGTGTTGTTTTGAAAGAAGAGCGATATCAGGCATTCTATAATTATCGGCGATATTCGAAGTGCCACTGTTAAATGAAAAATGGATAGTATTAATTCTCAATTGCGGACAGTGTTAAAATTTTTTATTGAAAGAATAAATATTATACAAGTAACATAAGTACTTAATTATTGTTCTAATATAGGGTAATAATACCATTTGGAAATACGTAAGTCTTTAAAATACAGTTTAAAATGTATGTACGTCGCTGAAGGAAACTAGCCATGGTTTGAAAAAATAGTTATTACATTTAATTATATCTCTTTTGTAAATGACTAAATTTTACTGAATCGTAAAGTAATCTATTTGGCAAAATGTAATGTCTTTTCTCACGTACTTTAGTTTACCGCTGTTTTTCATGTACATCACCAAGTCTAATGTAGGATTTGACTTCCGGTGTCCATTAAACATGCTAGCAATACTGAGATTTTCAGTGGCTCCAACGACCAGTGCTGTTACAATAGAATCGATCGGACAACTATTCTGATAAGAATAAAGAATACCCTCGAGATGGATTGTCTGGAAAAAAGGCACAATATACAGTGCTGATATTTTGAATTAAATTTAATTAAAACATGGAAATCTTAAGGTAGGTAAACCTGGAGATACAACCATTCCAAAACAATGCATGTCCTACGCCAGAATGAAGGGCTGATTGAGGTCTCACTGAGTACAAAAAAGCGGAATTTTGGACTCTACATTTCTTTAAATGCATGGGCCCACCTGCTTTACGTACATTGACAAAAGAATGTTTCTTGACTTAAATGAAATTTTCTTTTGAATTTAAGCTTGAGAGGATTTTCATTTGTCTCAAAATGAGGCCTTTTGTAGCAAAAATCTTCCTAATGCGACTATCTTCACTCAATCTGGCAGCCAAATAATTCTATTTGAGTAAAAAATATATTCACTTCGTTAAAAAAAACAGACAAGAAATTGTCGTAGAAATATTACATTACATTTTTTCTTTTACATGCATATCGGGCTTATATAGGGCTTTCGTATAGTCCCCGCATAAAGTTTTTAAAAATAACCCCTATCATAGAAAAACTGTCCTAAAGAATAAACATGCACTAATCATGAAAGTGAGTACACTGGGACTCCGGTTTACCGGGGGTTTCGGGCTTGCATCTCTCTCGCACCACCTTGGACCACCTTATCCAGTATGTCGGGTTCCGGAAAACCAGAGTCTAACCATCCCTTAACATTAGAAAACTATTCCTTTCCCAAAATTACTGTTGAAGTGCTACAAAAAGTATTACATCAGTTCGGATATTTTTTAGGTGTCCGGAAACATCAAATACTCTTCCAAATACCACCCCTAACACTCGAAATCCACCCCGTAGAAGAATTTGACATTAAACAGAGAATGAAGTATATCCGAAGATTTTTGTTGTACAACTCTTTTTGGGGACGTTGTAAAACGTAAGAAGAGCCCTTTATTTCTGGTGCACTCACTTTTATGATTGGTCCATATTTATTATTCAGGGTAGTTTTTCTATGATAGGGATAGTTTTTGATCAAATGCGCCGACGGCTATGCAAGAGCGAAAAGCTGGCAGTTCCACGGTAGAAAAAATTTTTTCATTACTTTCACTGTGTAAAATTTGAACATTATCCTGCTAGTTTTGCGCAAAGCTGGCAGTTACATGCATTTTCGAAGGAAATTGATCAGTCGCGAATTTTGCTTCAGTGTGCTGAATGATCCCTTCTGGTGTAGGTCATACATTAGGTATTTTAAGCTGGCACAACACTATTAAGCTATAGAGATATAACCTATTTCATAATTTAGGGCTAATTTCGGCCCGTACTCACAAATTTTGGGCTCTTTTACTTTTTGGAACAAATAGTGTTTGCGTAGCTTAACGTTAAGCTGGCCGAACATTTCTGTAAAACGTACTAAAAATGATTTTACGGAAAATTAACCATATAGAATAATATAGGGCTCATTTACGGCTCTAGGAATATAATGAAAAAAGAAAAAAATGTTTCAAACAATTTTTGTTTAAACAATCCTAGTAAAAATAAATTAAACAAATTTCTTTTTTTATCATATGTTAAGGCTAATTTAGGGCTCCCCGAATATGATATTTGAATTTAGCAAATTTAATCATCATATTTCCAGCGCCCTAAATTATTGTATAAGGTGACTTCTCTGTAAAATCATTTTTAGTACGTTTTACAACAATGTTCAGCCAGGTTAATGTTAAGCTAGCATAGTAGAAGCCTTATTATTAAACAGATCTTGTTTAATATTTTTTATCTGGCTTTCACGGGGAGCGTTAGAATCTGGAATCTTACCGAACCCGAACTGATCTCTTAGAATACAAGACCAAAGTGGATATGTTTTAACATCTTGCTTGACATGTTCTATTAGCAGTGGCATGCAGTAGGCATTATCTTGTTCGCCATGTTCCGAATGGGCTATCGTCCTAGCTTCGTCGTCTACCAGCTTGTTCCAATCGGACCAGAAGTGACTTCATGGCCCAACGTCGCCCTCTATATCATCAAAGATGCTATCGTTCGCTGAATGACTTGGTGCCCACTCTTAACTTTTCTCTTTGCTGCTGTCATCCATTTCTTCTAATTCTCTTGGATCAATTAGTTTCTTTAAAATGTTCCTTTGCTTTTCGCACTCTGTATCTTCATCAATACCTATAATGTGACCATCAGTTTCTCAGTGTGCCACAACTAAGATAACTTTCAGGACTTTTGTCACATTTTTCATATTTCGGCGCTGGATCAACTGCCCCATAGAAGCTTTGTAAAAAGTTCGGACTTTTCTGGAATTCGTTTGTTTGCTCAAAAAATCAACGTACAATTTTATGAAATGAGCAACGTCTATACTAATGTAGCATGGTAGAAGATTACCTTCTCCACAAGCGATACAATATTCTTCTATTGTGAAGTATCCTGTGAATACTTGAATTGCAGCAGTTAAAATAGCCTTTGCACCGTCGTTCGTAAACTCTCTTGGATGAGGAGCACCGGATCGTACAGACTGGCGAAGAAAATTACTAATTGCAACAGTGTTGTGAACTTCACTAAGCATAATTGCAATGATGTACTGACCGGTCTCGTCATTAACAACCATTAAATGGAGAAATATGTGTCTCGTCTTCTCTCCATTGCATGTTTCAAATGATCGGATCATTTCACCAGTTGCATCCATAGCTGCACTGGATGTACATGTACGTACATGATGGATCCAAAGACGGGTTTGATGCGCTGTCTAGAAATATACGTAGAAAGGACTGTGCCCGATATTGTGAATTTGATTGCCCATTCAGTTTTCTTCATAATTTCCAGGGCGTTTCGTGGTCCCGGTACCGGCAAAAAATTATCTGCCGATACAGGCAAAGAAGTTATCTACTGGTACATTATTACATAATCTTATTGTACATTATTACATTTTCATCACATTTTTTATTACATTGCTATTACATTATTATTGTGATCGTACATAACATTATTTCTGCGACCAGTCCCAGGGCTGCCTTCCCACTGCCACGAAATGTTGCATAGGGGTTTGACCAACATTATATCTGTGATCCGTTAAGGGGGTCCCTTCCCGCCCCCACGAGACGTAAGAAAGGGATATGTGTTTGTTCTGTGACCAGTCACAGGGGTGCCTCCCCCCCCCCTCATGACACGCCGAAAAGGAGTAGAGGTTTGAAAACATTATTTCTGTGAGCAGTAAAAGGAGTGCCTTTCCGCCCCCCACGAGACATTAGAAAGGGGTACGGGTGTGGCCCCTGTAAGAAAATAACTCCTCACATAACCTTACTATAATATCTCTGACAGTCCCTTTGGCATGCCAAAAATATGTTTTTTTTATCCGGGTGCACCAGATCAAGCACCAGGTAGTATAATACGTTTTTTACGAGAATTTTTTGAAGAATTTTAATTTCGTCAATAATGAAAACAATTCTAAATGGCCAGTCGACGACTCGGGTCTTAGAATACGTATTGTACTACCTGGTGCTCGATCTGATGTACCCGGATCGTCGACTCACAATCTTTAGTAAATTGGACTGTTGGAACAATATAAATTCTCAATGAGTTCTCGTAAAATACGTGCCAAACTATCTGGGGCGCGACCTGGTGCACCCGGGTCGTCGACTAACCATTTGGAACTGTTTTTATTATTCACCAAATTTAAATTTTTTTAAATTTCTCGTAGAATACGCATTAAAGTACCTGGTGCTCAAACCGGTGCACTCGTATCGTCGCCTCACAATTTTGAGTAATTTTGTCTGTTTAAACAATCTAAATTTTGAACAAATTCTCGTCGAAAACGTATTAAACTACGTGGTGCTGCACTTAGTGCAACCGGATCGTCGGCTCACAATTTTTAGTTATTTTGGCTGTTGAAGCAATCTAAATTTTAAAAAAGTTCTCGTAGAATACGTGCTATGATACCTGGGGCGACGACCTGGTGCACCGGGGTCATCGACTAAATATTTGGAACTGTTTTCATTATTCACGAAATTTAAATATTTTCAAAGTTCTCGTAGAATACGTATTAAACTACCGGGTGCTCGACCCGGTGCACCCGGATCGTTGACTCACAAAACTTACAATACATGTAATGCAATTTAGTCATTCCAATACCATGGTTGCAATTTTACCTTACGCTTGTATTGTAGAATTGTGGTAGATGTGTGGTAGAACTCCAAACATTTTTAACAGTGTAGATGTTCAGGGTTAACATATTTTATGTATAACTATAGGACAACAATCTACATGTTCAAAGTTAGCATATGTAGATCTTAAAAAGTAAGATGTTACTCTCTAACATCCAAAATGTTTAACTGAAATATCCGAGATATTACATGTATGGTTATGTTAAATGACACCTGGAAATATTTGAGGAGTTTATTTATTTATAGTCATTTAAGGAATTAATTGATAACTTATTTGTGAATTTGTAATTAAATTTTAATATTCGTACACGAAAGAAAATCATATAAAGGGTATGAGATGTCGATCAGATGATACATTCAGTCAAGTTGAGGTTATGTTCAATATTTTTAATTAAAAATAAAAACGGAGTAAGTAATCGGAGAATGAATAATCTGTAATCTGAATTTAAAATTATATTTATTTTAAGTTACTTAAACTCAAATTTTATTTTAAATTTATGAACATTTTATCAAATGTGTTAAGTAAATAAGTCTGAAACTTAAGATCATTGTTCCCTCATTTAAACAGAAAGAAATCGTTATCTAATTTTATTTAAGTATAGTTCATTTTGAGTCGTTGGAAATATTCCAAAATCGTAAATAAAATTAAAATCGTAAATTCCAAAACGTCATGAAATCCCAATGCCTGATGCGCATGCGCTTCGGCGATTTTAACATCTGAATGTGTTTCAGTTAACCATACAAATATTTTTAAGCTTAAAATCTCAAAAAGATAGTAAATGTTTGGGATGAAGATTTGCATGTTAGATGCTATAATCTTACCTTTTGAACATCGACATTTAAACATCCATTTTTCTCCGTGTATGGAAATCACTATTTATCGTTTTTCCTTTAGTTAGCAAAAAATTCAGAAAACATTTTCGGTCTCGTGTATTGTACAAAATAATTTTTATCTAAATGTAATGTATACTTGTATGGCTAAATAAATATCCGAAATACTATGCATATTTTTTTCTATCATTGAAAAGAATGACTTTGGGCTGCATACTTGTAGTATTCTCACTAATTTCCTCGTGGCCGTCAAGCTATGTCAAATCAAAATTACCGGTCACTGATTTTGGGCATTTTGGTCTCTAAAGCACCGGTTAAAAGTAGAGATCCCTATTAATGAGCGAAATGTATCGATAAAGTACGATTTCTAAGTAGGATAAAGTTAGGATTATGTGAAATTATTTTACACAAGTTGGGCAACACTAAAAAATATTTTGGGTATTTTTCTTTGTCTAAGAATTTTTGTGAAATTGGATAAAAAATTATACATGCATATCGTAGGCCCTAGATTATTATTCCTTGCAGTTGTAATTATTGTTAATTCCATAATGAGCTGGCAGGAAATTAGCAACATTACTAAGCCCACGGAATAATCTTGGATACCACAAGAGATTCAATCAAAATTCACAACCTTCCTTATTTTAAAAAACGATGAAAATTTATCTGAAAAACATGTAACTGTTAAAAGAAATTTTCAAAAGACGATAAAAAATCGGTTTAGAAGTAAATAAAAATTTATGATGCAAGCTTTATATATTCTCTTAGGCAGAGATCGGAATTATAAGTGACAGTCAATTAATGTCCAGTAAGTTCTTCTTGACATAAACAATTATTTTTGAAATGATGTTAAAACAATTTTTGAAATGAAGTTAAGAAAAAAAGCTTCATGGATTCCTAATAATTATTCTTTACACTTGAAACTGTTGTTAATTTCATAAAGAGTTGATGATAGAAGTTTATCATCACTAACTACAACCCTACTATCGGCGAGAAAACTATAGGCATCTGCCTTTGAAGCTAAACAACTAAGTCAAAAAAAAATGCTAGCGCAACAAAATAATAGTCATTTAAAAGCTAAAAGTGTTCTAAGTTAATGAGCTTAAAGACGTTTATGTAAAAAAAATTTCGTGCTAAGCAGACTGAAAAATGTAAAAAAAGTAAGGTTTTGTAGGTACATGTAAGAACAGCAAGTTTAGAGCATTATTTCTTATACAAGGGGCGATGTACAAAATTTGAAAAAATTCATGAGTATGAGGAAAACTGTTGTGAACCAGTTGCAGTTGAGAAATTTAAAAAATAATAAAAATTGTTGCTTAAAAGTACAAAAATATGCCACTATATTATCTTCAGTTCTAATACATATATTAAAGCGATTCAAACTGCAAAATTTAATTGATAGGCTCTGTATTTATTTTCAGTCACCCAGAAGGATGTGCTAGTTTTCTTTTTTGTGAAAATCGCGATATTTTTAGACATTTTTTTTGTTGGAAAACAAGTGACAGAAAGCAGGG
>NC_046665.1:46515786-46521009 GCF_010883055.1 Belonocnema kinseyi
CCCCCCCCCCTGATTTCTGTCACTTGTTTTCCAATAAAAAAAATGTCTAAAAATATCGCAATTTTCACAAAAAAGACTAACACATCCTTACGGGCGATTGAAAATAAATACAGAGCCTATCCATTACAGTTTGCAGTTTGAATCACTTTAATATCTGTATTAGAACTGAAGATAATATAGTTGCACGATTTTGTACTTTTAAGCAACTATTTTCATTATTTTTTAAATTTCTCCACTGCAACTGGTTCACAACAGTTTTCCTCATACTCATGAATTTTTTCAAATTTTGTATATCGCCCCTTGTATAAGAAATAATGCTCTAAACTTGCTGTTCTTACAAGTACCTACAAAACCTTACTTTTTTTTACATTTTTCAGTCTGCTAAGCACAACATTTTTTTTACAGAAACGTCTTTAAGCTCATTAACGTATAACACTTTCAGCTTTTAAATGACTGTTTTTTTGTTGCGCCTGCATTTTTTTCACTGAGTTGTTAAGCTTTAAAGGCAGATGCCTATAGTTTTCTCGCCGATAGTAAGTCGTTCTTTTCTCTGTGTGATCCTGCTAGCTTAACGTTAAGCTAGCATGACCACCGGTTTTTTGTTTAAATAAAGAGCATTAAACTTGGCAATGGGGCATTAAATTAGCCCTAAATGAGCCCTAAAATCCCTATATAGGTTTTCAGTTCATTTTTTCAATATGGTCCTGGCAGCTTAACGGACCTAGAAAATTGTGCTGTCTCAGCCACACGAATTTGAGATTTATTGCCTATGTATAAGAAAATCACCAAGCCTAATATGACAAGGCAAGTTTGTTTGACTAAAATGATAGTTGGGAAAAGTGTAGCATTACATATATGATTAAAATATCAAACTATTATATAGTGTAAATACAAGAGTTTGATGCCTTGCTATCATGGGTGTATTGGACGTATACTTTTATCAACTATCTATTTGAAAGAACACTGCGTTTAAGTCTTGCATTGGGCATCCGGCTATTTGCTTGATACAGCCATACCAATCGATGTATTGTACCCGTGCATGGTATGCGAGATTGATGAGCCGGTGAGGTGCGCGTCGACTCGGCATTAGTCGCCGTCTTCAGACTTGTTTTATAACAAATGAGGTTATTGAGGAAGCTTTTGAATACCTAACTCCAAAATTTGTACAAGATTAAGATTTATTAAATATTCTATTAAGCAATTGCTTAATAAATTATGTATTTGACATTTATTTGCCTTTCATTTTTGTATCTTCAGAATAATATTTGAATTTTATCTATTTAAGTCAGGATTCTTAGGTCATTTCATTATTTTACGCCTGATTTCAATTTAAAATATTATAAAGCATTTTAAATGATTTTTAAAAAATTCAAAAAAGTTTAAGGATCTCCATGTAATTTAAAAATATGTTTAAGTATTAAGACAGATTTTCAGGACTTATTTGATTTAAAAACTTTTAAAGTTTATAATTCAATTTCAAAAGATTTCAAAAGATTTCATAATTTTAAAAGAATTTAAGAGATTTTAAGTAATTTTAAAGAATTTTTAAGGAGTTTCAGTGGAATTCAAATGAGTTTTAAGATTTTTAAGTAATTTTAAAATGTAAATTATGTTCTTGAATTCTTTAAAGTCTGTTAAATCTCTTGAAATCTTCGTTAATTTTTAGAAATCATTTAACATCGATTAAATTTCCTAAAATATATATTGAATTCTCTAAAATCTTTTAAAATATTTTTAATTTATTTAAAATCTTCTTTAATTACATAAAATATTCAATAATAATTTGTAATATTTCTAAAGTTATTATATTATAAATATATTATTATAAGCTTCGCAATATTTTTTATAGAATGGGTTGCAAAAATTTGCAGACGGTCCTGCACAGCTGTAGGATATATTTCAGATTTTTTTCTTTGTACTCGAAGCTAGGTTAGCCGCGAGGCTTTAGGCGTTAGGAATGCGAAACATTTAGGGTTCGAATCCGCGGCAAATTAAAATTATCATAGCGTGCGATTATAAATAATGTTAGTAATTGTGTAATGCAAAATAATTGTGTACGCGAACATGTTCAATAGAGGTTACGCCACCCCGGCCTTTAAATTTTATAGAACTTTGTAACACATTTCGTAGAATAGTTCAACGCAATGTACAACAAGGACGATTTACATTTTCTCCGTGTATCTTTAAAAAATAATTTTCAACGAAATTATGGGAGGTGCAGCTGAGAGCCATGCGTATGGTTGATTTACCCCAACCAAATTCTGTCTGACGCAGCCATCTTATGTTTAGAAATATCTATTAGAAATTATGACTGAAGCAGTAATATTGCTTTAATATTTATGTTATGGGTAAAATACGCAAACCGTATCGCTGTAGTTGAGCGAGCAATACATTATGGTTGAAATAACCAGAATTATGTGTGTATCGTCGAATTATTTCTTTCAGTGTATTTATGTTACGAAATAAGACTAAAGCAGTTCTTTTCGCTTCCTGGTGGAGAAAACTTTGTAATGGTAACAATTTCGTAAATGTTGAAATTAGTTTAATTGAACGTTATTCGATTAAAATCTGTCTAATGCAATTTGCTAAAAACGTGTTTTATTAAGGTAATTCAAAGATGATGCAAGGACATAAATATCTATAATATTACTCAATTTTATTGAAGAGAGAGGAAGCCATGGTCAATTATAATATTTGAAAAAGAGATTTTTGTAGTACAACATTTCTTATTAACATCATTCAAAATTGATGCAGGAACGAAACAGATTACATGACTAGAGATAAATCGATTTGCCTATAATATTAATACATTTTATTGAAATGCATACTGAAGTTATGGTCATTTATAATATTTAAGAAATCTATGTTCTACAGAAACACTGTTTTCATTAACATAATTTAAAGTTCATGCAAGTATGGAAGAAACCCATTGATTCGAGAAGTTTTGATCAACCTATTTGTACTTTTGTATTTGCACTGAGAAACTTTATACTGGAAAAATTACTAAATTATGTTACAATCGAGGGACGAAGGCCATAATTTGTATATTTTAATACAATAGTCGTAAGCTATGCTATTTTTATATGAAATTTTCCTATTGGTAACACGAAGTCTTAGTATTTTTTATATTAAAATCCTATATAGGATAAATTAGTAGAGACATAATTAAATTATATAAAAAGAGTGCACTGTTAAAAATTTTTGCAATTTTAATATACATTTACTATATATTTATGTATATTGATCAATTTTTAGAAGAGCCAGGTAATTTCACTTTACACAAATTAAAGATAATTTTGGCAGTAATGTTTAACTCTAAATAATAAAGCATTATATTTGTTTCTAGTGTAACATAAATTATACTGGATTTCAAGTGGATACACTGAGAGAACTCATTTAGTCATTCGTACTTTATCCGTTTAGTAGACGATCGTTTCGTATATTATACTATGTATTTAGTGTCAAATACTAAACGCCGTTTGGTTCCGTTTAATAAATGCCACTACATAGAACAGTACAACCTCTGACTATCTGGTTAGTCGGAGCTACTAAACTACTACTACCGCTTGGGTCGAATACTAATAGACTCCATCTTGATTTTCATTGATCTGTGATCTGTGCATCACGCCGCACACTGAGAGAACTCGGACTGCAAAAATTGTTTGTCTGTGTCTGTATTGTGTTTTGAACAAGTGAGTTTTCTCGAAAATGATTTTTGCAACTATATAAGACGTTATGAAAGTTGGAAATTCGAAGACTGCATCGAATTGTTGCAGGGTGAGTACCATTTGATTATTTACATATTTTCAGTGTTGCATGTTTTGGAGCAATTGCAGAATAAGGGAGTCACCTCTGTTTTGTCTGGAATTTTTGTTTTTCGGTAACAAACTATTAGAATCTTTAATTAAACGATAAATGAAGCGATCTGACGAGGCAAAAGTTTAAAATTGTTGTTACTTTTGTTACTAAGATGTCTCAAATATGGGTTTGTCACGAAAGCATCCCTGAGACTAGTCACAGAAATATTGTTGGTCAAATCCCTGCCTTCAACCTTTTGCCTCGCTAATCGCTTCATTTATCGTTCAATTAAAGATCTTAATAGTTTTTTACCGAAAAAGAGTTTTTCAGCCAAAACAGAGGTGACGCCCCTCTTCTGCAATGTAATGTAATCAATGTAATAATCAATGCTCATATGATGGGACTGATTTCAGCACACTGAGACATGCTGTGTAATATAGTATAAATGTTAAATATTAGATTAAGGAATAATAATTAATGTACATTTTGATTTACGTGGATATGAATTAAAGTATCTTATAATAAAACAATATTCGAAACTTCCATCATGTTTTTTTTTTAGAACCCTGTCCTTATTATTTGCCACTTCTTTTACTAGTAAAATTCATTGATCGTGTGGTAGGGACTACTAAACAGTACACTGGATTAATAAGACCTTCGAAACAGAATTAGTATAAATCACAAAGCGTACCGTGGAACCTACTAAACAGGATTAGTGCGTACTACGAATCGTTCAGTAGAGGCTACTAAACAGGGATAGTATAAACGACGAAGCGTACAGTGAGATCTACTAAACAGGACTACGTACTACGAGTCGTTGAGTAGAGGCTACCCCACCCGTACGTTGCACTTTCATTATAAATAAGAATTTAGTCGATGAATTGTAGGTTATTATTTTAGTTTAAAACATTTTACAAGATTTGAATGCATCAAAGAACTTTCAACTTTTATGCACTCTATTTTACTATACATGTATATTATTTTACAAGATAATGTTATATTAAATTTACTACACGTATATGCATATTGCTTCCAATACATTTATAGTAAAATCACTATAAAAATTTCTAACAGTGTAGAATTAATAAGTATCTAAAAAAACTAAAAGACTAAGTTTATAATAATAATTGCTATTGTCTGTAGGAATATGAACTATACTATGACACTTTACATTTATTGTGTTATGGAGTAAGGCAAATTCGGAAGATCACTCTCGCATATTAGTAAGTGACTTAGTAAGTGAGCATAGCGTTGGACCGCATACAGCTGAGCGTAAACGATGTCAGCCGACCAACGCTCTACTGAAATTCCTCAAATTTATCAATCACTCAATTTGATTTCATGCAAAGATCCTTATTACAATAAATTCAGATAATTTGAAAAGTTACAATTGAAAAAGAAGTTTCCACAAAGAGCAAAACATTA
>NC_046665.1:46521019-46534210 GCF_010883055.1 Belonocnema kinseyi
TAGTTGTTGATGTAAGTTGTTGGCTTTAGGGTCAGGTGAATTGAAACTAATTAAGTTGTTTCAAACGTTTCGGCACAACTTTATTCAGGAAGTGCCGTTCAGCCTTACATTATCTGCGTAAAGGGTCAGGCGAAAGATTCGTAGTTCATTCAAGGCGAAGGTCGCATAGTTCAGATCCACAAAAACTTTTTACTATTCAATTAGTAAACACTACAACGGCTAGGACTACTCATTGCTTAGGAGAATTTTACTAATTGCTTAGTGGAATTTTACTAATTCGTCAGTGGAATTTTACTAATTCCTTAGTGGGATTTTACTAATTTCATTAGTAGAAAATGTCCACTAATCAAATTAGTAGTTTTCTACTAATCGTTAGTGACCGACTTCTTGCTAATTGAATTAGTGAAATTTTACTATCAATTATTAAAATTTCACTAATTCGGATTTAGAGAGTATGCAGTTTTACAATTGGAAGCATTATTTTTTTATTAGTATCTTAGTTGTGAACTAATAAAAATTAAAAATGTATTAGTTTCAAATTTAAATTTTGCCTAATTTTATTTAGAACTATTGATAAATCTTGCATTAATCTTAAAACAATGTTTTATTTTAACGAAGTACAATTGATGAGAAAACACTAGCAATGTAGTCGACAAGTTTTTTTCACCAATTTATTATTTAATGAAAAAAAAAATTTTTAATCGCAAAAAGTTCTTTGCAAATTATTTCTCAGTGACGTATAAGGTAATGTACCCAATTGCTAGGAGATTAAGGCAAACTTCAGGCTTCGAGAAAGAAAGTAATGTCAAAAATTGTATGTTTGATAAATGTAATGCTAATATGTACAGTGCCTGGTCCTAGCCGGATAGCCCCGCTTTAAGCCGGGCGCTGTTCGGGGAATCCGGCCGGGATCCGGCTAAAAACGTCACGGTGAACTGGTCGGATCCCGGCTTCAATACCGGCCGGGATCCGTTCGGGTAATTCGGCCAAAAAGCGGTTAAGAAATGTTGCTTCAGGCTAGAAATTGGTAACTTGTTTTGTCTTTTAAGGCTCATCGTAAAGATTACGGTGACCTTTAAAAATCAAATCAATTGAACCAATTCTAGCAAGAAAATTGGAGTAGAATTTTATTCCCTGATGATAGAATCTCATAGCAATTTGGAAGCCACGTGGTGATTTAAGGTTAGGAAGGAAGGAAGCAAAAACTGTATACACAAGACTATATTATAATTAAAAATAATAATTATCGCGCACTAAGTAGGGGATTCAAACTAATTACTGAAATAAGGTTGATTTTAACTACGAGTCTCGATTTTATTTGCGAACTTCGAAGAGGCGACGCGATGTGAGTGCAAGGAGCATTCTCGTTCCAGGTGCGAAACTGAAAATCACTGAGTGTCTATGCAGACGACAGACACAGCAGGCGCTATATATGGCGGTAAATTTGAAATTGTACAGGCTAAACATTGTCTGAATATAGAGAAGTTTATAAAAATTGTATCCTTTCTGTTGTTACACATAGCAGAATAGATAACAGTTTAATTTAAAATGTTAAATTATTCGAAAAAATTTAATGTTTTTTTTTAAATAATTTAAAAAAAGCTCATTTTTGTTGCACTGATCTAATAAATCTTTAAATTATAATTTTCAAATAATAATTCATCTAGCATTCATAATTACGTCTTTGATAATATCACGGCTCTTAAAAAATGTGTAATTTCTACAAAAACATTAACCTGACCAGTGCCCAGCCGGCTCAAGACCATGGGATATAAGCAGGGTTGGCCCGGCCAGTAACCGGCCGGCCCCAGACTACGTGATACGAGAAAAATGTAGCCCGACCGGCTCCCGCCCGGTTCCTGCCCATGAAACCCAGCCAGAGGTAGCCCGGCCGGGATCCGACCAGAAACCTTGTTGTATTAGGGCCTACCGGGGAAATTTCTTCACGGGTAATGTATAATAGAGTATCAAATTCTAAGCTTTATTTAACTCAATATATATTAGAAGCCGAAAAAATAATTAAAATTAGCTCATTAGCCTAAAAATTCAATTTTTGGCAGGGTTGACGCAATTCTTGGCAGGGGTGGCCCCAATTATTGGCACCCCAGTCATATGAAGATCAAATGGTGAAGGAATCAGACTAAAGTAAACTTTAATAGTATCACTATGAAGTGAATAGTGAAGAGAAACATTATTTATCAATCATTTTTCATTCATAAACAAATAGTTTGGCTTAAATTACTTAATGATTAGCATCATTCTAGTCCAAATTTAGAGGTTCTGATACTCGGCTTCTTTTGACTGCTTCAGCAGCATTATAGCATCGGGCTTTTGTCTCGGAAATTTATTTTCTTTTTTGTTAGTGTCTTAAGCTTTTAATTTCCTTTTTCTAGTCACTCCTTTAGCAGAATCCATAAGAATGTTAATATTTTGAGATGGATTTTTTTTAGTTCATAGCCTTTTTCTTAGTTTCATTTTTTTCAATTGATTTTTCCTCATTCCTAATTTCTCCATGCCTGCGATGTTAAAGCATAGATGCCTTATGCCTTCATCCTTCATTTGCCTTCCTTTTCGTTTTGGTGTTAGAGGGAAACGCAAATAATCATACATATTTCCGTATTTTACACATTTTAAAGCAATTTCTTGTACGTGTTAGGTTGAAATCGCTTTTCCTCTCAAATCTGCAGAAACGTGTGATGTTTCATCAATTGCATGCTAACCTGAAAACTGGTTACAAAACACTTCTTTTCTCTCTACACTATTTAAATCAGCCTAATTATTATTTAACACATTTTTAGAAGTGTTAAAAGTTACAACCGAGATTATTTTTCTATATGTAAATCAGGTAGTAATTTTGTTGGACAGACTAGTTGCGAGTGATAAATTAGGCTGATTTGTGGTTAAATCTACATCGCTAAATTGCGAATTTACTCTTATTTCTGAATAACATATATCAATAAATATAATTACTTACTTCATTCTTTTAAGTTCATCACCAGTAATTTACTTTAAACTATTATGTTTACCTTTAATTCGGTCTTTCATTCTGAATTTTATAAAAAAACCAAACGAACATAAACATACTTTTTTCCGTTTGCCAAGAATAGAAATCATTACAAGAACATACAATCCAATTCTTGGCAGAGGGCTGCCAAGAATTGCATACAGTGCTTTAGATTGAAAATTCATTGGCACCTCCTATTATTTATTAAATAAATTATAATTAAATCTCAATTATTTTTTATTAACAATTTTAACATTTCCTCGAAATGTGTTGAAAAGAAAATAGTCACTTCCGTTAATTATAACGTTGCTACACTGAAAAAAAATTGTTCTTGAATCAAATAAATGTTACTTGATTCAAGTCAATCGCAGGTACGAATGGGGACGATAGAATATGAGTGTGTTCCAAATAAATAAATACTTGCTACCGTATGATTGGAACAAGCGTACATTTTCTTAATCTGAGAAAAGGTATTCTTCGATAGAATATCGCATTTTATTATTCGAAAACATTATTGTGTTACTTCATATAGAGATGTATTCAAATGCAGAACATAGTTTACTTCCAAGAAATAATTTCTGATACACTTCAATAATATATTTTCTTAATCTAAGAATATGTCGTATCTCAACGAAAAAAAATTGTTTTCGAAATTATTGTTATATAATCTTCATTTTTTAAATGATTAAAATACGTCATTCGCGCACACTGTTACTTGTACATATAATTGTACGCCTAGACGCTTTGAAAAATCGCACTCGCCGAGATTGAACCCTCTACCTAAATTACCCAAACTAGTGTGTCCTAACCGCGCGCTCTACCGACTTCGCTATCGAAGCAATTGGATCTTGGTGACAAAATCTCAGGTAAGAATTTCAAGGCAGGGTCGTACCAAGTCGTATAGTGAGCCTCAACCAACTTCAAACTAAAAGTTGTTGAACTCAACTTTAATATACCATTTTTTATTTAGAAAAATTTTAGAATTGAATTTTACTTATTTAAAAAAAAGGCTCGATACTTTTTTTTCTTAATATATTTTAAAATGTTTTAAAATATCTAAAAGTAATAACCAATAAACAAAATTGTATATAATACGCTCTTACTCAATTTTTATTGCAAAATAACATGTCTTAAACAATAATTTAAAATATGTGAAAAAGTGAAGCAAGTTTCACTTATTTAACAAGGCATTTAATACTTGTTGTTTTCAAATATTTGAAACGCTTAAAAATGAACCAAAGTTAATAAATGATAAAGAAAAGTTGCAAGTACAAAATGCTTCAATAACGTCAATGACAAAAATAATGTTCTGCGATACGAACATTTTCATAAACCGCACAGTTTTCAATTTATCGAATTCTGTTCTTATAAGTTTTTCACAAAGATTTAAATATGGAATTGCTTTCTTAAAACAACAATTGAAAATATGCAAAAAATAATTTAAATTCACTTATTTTACAAAGGGTTCAATACTTTTTTCTTTAAAAATCTAATCCGCTTAAAAACTATCTAAAGCAATATGTAGAAGAAATTGATCGCTAGTTTAAATATTACCTATTTAAAAAAGTGCTCGATACTTTATTTTTCTTTCAAATATAAAATACTTCGAAATCAGAAGAAACAAGAATTCTGTAATCGGATGAAAAATATTTGTTTGCTTCCTCCTTGCATTCTCAATTATTTTATTTAAAAAATTTGTAATTGTCAATTTTTTAATTGTTTTTTATAAAATGAAATGCATAACATTTTTTTAAATTATTAAGAAAATGTAATAATTGTATTTTTAAGAGTTTTTTAAAGCTTATAACTTTGTTTTATGCTGTCAGATTTCAGATAGCAAGTAAGAATATAATATTGAAAATTATTTTTAAAATTCCTGATTAATAAAGGAATTTGTTTTTCATCAAGGAAAAATTATTTTAAAGTTAAAAAATCTGTTGCCTAAAACTTATTATTTTAAATTAAAATCACAAATGATCATTTTATAGTTTCAAAACGATTTTTTTTAATTATAACTTTTATGAATTTTTCCATTTTTTTTATTTTCAAACTGCTATTATCGAACACGAAAATTGTGTGTAAACAAAATACAACTATTTCTTCCAACTCTAATTTAAATTAAATAAGGTTCACGTAAGAAAATTTTTAACTTTTTAAAAATCAATTTTAATGTAGCCAAATCAAAAATAAAATAATAATATTTTTTAATTTAATGAAGAATTCCTGTATTTAGCAGGAATATTTATGGTTATTTTCAAGTTTGGATGATTTTTTGTTACCTTGAACACTACACAAATATAATTTTAGGGTGGCAACTTTAATCGAGGAAAAAAATTCCCACTCATTTTCCGATTCGTAAAAATGTTTCACGGTTAAAAAAATTCGAAATGGTGTAATTTTAACTAGATTAATACATACAAATAATCAGCGAAAAATTTATAGATGCAGTACATTCATAACCTTTTAATAATTTCAGGAATGAAATGACTTTCGAGTCTTGCATAATTATTTCAAAATTAAAAACACTTTTTTCAAATCTATTTAAAAAATTTTCATTCTTACCACCAAAAACTCACCGACGCAATAAACTTATATTTTTTTAATAATTTTATGAGTGATTTGATTTGTGTGTCATCCTAAAGTTAGTAGTTTATCAAAGTTGCAAATTCCTATCTATATTTGCATAAATAAAATTGATTATGTGCACCAATGTTTTGAATTTTATAAATATTATACAATTTTAAAATAATTGTTAGCGGCGAAGAGAACCAACTTCATACCATAACAACTTTTCGATTATTATATTTAATAAGATACTCATGCAGTAAGAGGTAAATTAATTTAGATCAATATATTCATTTTCATAGAATGTGTGCGATGTCTATTGTATCAAGTCTACAGTTCTTATGTTTTTTAATTAAAACACACCAACGCGCGCGCGTGTGTGTATATGTCCAAATTTGATGTATTTAGAAAAAATGTATTTTTAATTTTTCGAAAGTATTGTAATATTGTTATTGCTAACCTTATAAGAATTTGTACCAAATTTGTGGTATTATGACGTGTTTTTTTCCTCCTCAGAAGAGAAAAGCAAGAATATAACGCCAATATTCACTACACGAAGAAAAATGCATGTTCAAACCTAACATCCAGGTTTTCAGGGTTAACATATTTTATGTTTAACTATAGGACAGCAATCTAGATGTTTGAAGTTAACATCTGTAGGTAGTAAAAAGTGGGATGTTACTATGGAATATCCAAAATGTTTAACTGAAATATCCGCGATATTACAGGTATGATCATTTTGTTTAGTTTCGACCTCTTAAATTGTTGGTTAGATAAGTTTTAGGAATTGAGGTCATTGAATAAAAAGAACGAATCTTGATCTTCAAAATGAGAAACGGCAACGTTTCAAATCCGATGTGGTTCCTTTTCAAGTCTAAATTCAAAACTATTTTATTACCATAAATAGAGTTAGACATTTAAGAAGAATATCCAAATAATTAAGAAAACGAACAATTGAGTGACAGTATTAACATAGCAATGTATATTTATAAAATAATGGTGAAGTAAAATTATTACCTGAAAACATTTTATTAAGTATCTTGGTAGTTGAAAGAGGAAAATAAAATATTGTTCTCCAATTCTAGAGTCAAACTAGTTATCCACCAATTGCTTTGTCCATAATTTGTTTTAATAAAATGAAGTTAGTTTAATTTCTTTATGCTATATTAGTGTTGTGAACAACACTAATATCAACTGTAAAAAAAGATGAAAATCCAAAGTTAGAAAGGAAAGCAAGGAAATAAGAATGTTTTTTGGGGTTATGTGTTCAAGAAGAAAATAGATTATAATGAAAGTTATATGGAACTTGCCAAAAAAAGGATTAATATGAACCTGCAATGATGGATTTACAAGAGTGAACCAAAAAAGGTTTACTATAAAATTTGTTTTGCATTATAATAGTTTGTTTAACAAACTTTTAAGGTTAAAACGAATTTTGATAGACAAAAACCGTCAACTGACAAGTATTAATAAACGTTCACAAAGTCATCACTAAAGTTTAGGTAAATATATTCATAAAGTCGTCAAAAATCAGTCGTAATGTAGGCGCTAAATTTAAAATTTTAAGAAATATGAAGTGGTTAAAAATGAGAAATAAAATTATTTTTACATAAGAGACTATAAAAGTCAGATTGTTTAGAATTATCATACCTAATATTAACAGATTTCGTTTCTTTGTTGATGTGAAAGGATTCGATAGTACGACATTTAATCACATTTTTTTCCTGAGCTAAAACTTTTGGGTGTTTGAAATCAAAATCATGACTTGTTTCAATTCTATGTTTTTCTAGTGCAGTGATATTATCACTATTCAAATTCCGACGTTGATGTTCTTTGATTCTATGAATTAAAGGTCTACCAGTATGTCCGATATAACATCCGTCACAGGATAAGCAATCCAAACAATAAACAATATTTTTTTCGTGGAAAATGTCTGTTTTGTCCTTAGGTGATGGGAACAAATTAAAAAAAGGTTTAATTGGTCTGAAGATTACTTTAATATTTTTTTGCTTTAAAATAGAATCTATTTTATCAGTGATGCCAGAAATATAAGGGATGACCGTAAAAGATTTAGATGATTGTGTTTCTTTTTTCTTATTAGAGTTATAAATATTATCAATCATGGTTTTAATTAATTTATTGATTAAATTAAGTGGATATGCATTTTCCGTCAAAATTTATCTTAATAACTCAGTATTCTGTTTTCTAAATTGTGGAGAAGATAATTTAATGGCCCTATCAATAAGTCCAAAAATCATTCCCTTTTTCTGAGACCAAGGATGTTGAGATAAGAAATGTAAGTATCTGCCAGACCAAGTTTCTTTGTGATACCAATTTGTTAGAAGAGTTTCATTATTAGTTCTGTTGACTGAAATGTCTAAAAAATCAAGAGTCTGGTTTGCCTCTTTTTCAAAAGTAAATTTCAGATTAGAATCATAACTATTGAAAATGTCTAAAACTTCATGTAATTTACATTCAGGGATGACCATAAAAATATCGTCGACGTATCTTTTATAGAAAGGTACGTCGAAACTAAGTGAAGTTAAACAATCTAATTCAAGTGTGATATATATTAATAGGTATACTAAGGAACAAATTCACAACATCTAAGGAAACCAGAATATGATGTTTAGGAATTTTAAAATTTGTAATAGAATTCACAAAATCTTAAGTCTTCTGAAAGAAATTTAGCTGATGTAGCCGTGGGACTATTAATGGCTGAGATTATTAACCTCAAAGGATTTCCTTCTTTGTGTATTTTTGGTAGTCCAAATGCTTTAGGGATTGCGGTAGAGTTTGCTTTTAAATCTTTAGCTTTAATAGAAGAAATGTATAACTTTCTATCCCATCTATTAATAATAATATTATTAGACTTTTCAGTGGTGAATGTGTATGCAAATTTAATTTCCTTAAATTTCGCCTTATCATTTAATAAATCTAGCATTTGTTTGTCATAATGTGGTCTGTTAATTGCAACCGTAACATTGCTTCTGTCTGCTTTAAGAAATATTACATTCAAATTATCTTTAACAAACTGTATTGCCGGAGGGCCTAAGGAAACAATTTTGATAACCTCTTCTGGAATATTGATATCAGTAAAATTTTTAAACCAAGTGTCAGAGATTTGAAATTTTATTCTCTGTTTAGAAATTTTTTTTTGTTTTAGAAAATTGAATTTATGATTGAAATTTTTCTTATGATGTGAAAAAAGCCTATTGTATTTTCGGTGTTTAAACGCCATAAAGTCAAAGAAAATTCTAAAAGGCAAACTTCTCAGTAACATATCATGTAAATATTTAAGTCTTAGATTAATATCTGCGATTTTACAATGTACGTCTCTAATTTCAGTATTAAAAATTTTAATTTTAACCATACTAGATAATCTGTCAATTTGAATACTGTTAAAAGGATCAAAAAATCTTAATTTGTCAAAAAAAATGAAAATTATCTAAATGAGGTGGTATAATTCCAACTTTCCTGCATCTAATTAAAAAATTCTTCTGATTGCGTAAGAAGGCTAACCTTAATATTAAAGTAGAGTAATTCTGTAGAAGTCCTAAAAATCTATTTTAACTTATTTGAAGTCAAATTTGATTTTAAATTTATAAGCATTTTGTCAAATGTGTTCATGTCAATATAATGATATAACCAACAATTTAAGATCATACTAACCTCGTGGCTACAGGCTTCTGCCAGCTAATTTTAATTCTTTTGAAATGTTCCAAAATTGTAATATTCTGCAATTGTAATATCGAAAATATAGAAGCGACAAATATAATTGTGAGATTTTAATGCACAATGCGCATGCGTTAATGCGATTTTAACATCTGAATGTGTTTCAGTTTCACATACAAATATTTTTAATATCTGCATGTCAGGTGGTACAATCTTACCCTTTGAACATCTACATTTAAACATCCATTTCTCTCCGGGTAAAAACTGAGTGAAAACTGTGGGGATGGTCAGCGATTGAGGGTCTCACATATGCAAGGGGATAGTGGGAGGAAACATTTTTTTCCTCCGAGTTCATGTTACAGCTCGAAAAGCCAGTTTAGGCGACAGTGGAGTAAGGGTTTTTTTCTCCAGAACAGGAAGGGGCAGCAATGAAATTTGAAAGAAAACACTTGTAGCCTGATTTTATTTAAGCGTAGTATTTATGTATTCGTGTAGTAAGTGATAAGTATTATTTTTTTAATATTTAAATTTTCCTTTTCAAAATGAGAATGAACCATTTATTTCTATTATTTTTTTTATTGGCATAAACTTATTAATTTGCAGGTATGTTAAGCTGACGTAACCATATCATCGAATCGAGTTAAAACCTATGTCATAACTAAGGGCTCATTTAATGCTAATTTAATGCCCTATTGCCAAATTTAATGCTCAATTATTTTAAAAAAACAGGGGTTACGCTAGCTTAACGTTAAGCTGGCGGAATCCCATGTGAAATAAATGTTACATCGAGTTCTGTCATATCACATGATTAAGGGCTCATTTAATGCTCATTCAATGTCTCATTGCCAAATTTAATGCTCCACTTTTTTTTAAACCGGGGGTTACGCTAGCTTAATCTTAAGCTGACGGAACCCCATGTGAAAAGAACGTTGAATCGAGTTTTATCCTATCACATAATTAAAGGTTCATTTAATTCTCTCCAAACCCACCAAAAATTATTTTCCAAAAGCCACTCCTAATACTGAAAAACCTCCCTTAAAATAAATTATACGCAAATTGTAAATCTGACCATGCTATAATTAAGGGCTCATTTAATGCTCATTGCCAAATGCTCATTGCCAAACTTAATGCTCCACTATTTTAAGAAAACCCGGGGATTCCGTCAGCTTAACGTTAAGCTAGCGTAACCCCCGGTTAAAAAAATAGAGAAGTATTAAATTTGGCAATAGGTCATTAAATGAGTCCTTAATTATAGTATGGTAAGATTTACAATTTGTGCATAATTTATATTAAGGGCGGTTTTTCAGTATTAGGGGTGGCTTTTGGAAAATATTTTTTGGTGGCTTTGGAGAGTATTAAATGAGCCTTTAATTATGTGATGGGAAAAAACTCGATTCAACGTTTACTTCTCATGGGGTTCCATCAGCTTAACATTAAGCTAGCCTAACCCCCAGTTTTTTTTTAAATAGTGGAGCATTAAATTTGGAAATGGGGCATTAAATGAGCATTAAATGAGCCCTTAATTATGTGATATTCCAGAACTTGATTTAACATTTATTTCACATGGGGTTCCGCCAGCTTAAGGTTAAGCTAGCGTAACCCCTGGTTAAAAAAATAATGCAGCATTAAATTTGTCAATAGAGCATTAAATTAGCATTAAACGAGCCCTTAATTATGAGATAGGTTCCAACTCCACTCGAAGATGTGGTCAGGTTAACATACCTTTAATTTGCATCTTTTTGGTTAATTTTCGCTCTAGCAAAAAATGTAATATTTCATATTTTGGGCTGTCAGTTTTTGCTACATATTAAATTAATTAATTTATGTAAAATCAGATGAACCATTTTTTACGCTAATTTGTTTTTATGTCAAATAACATAGATTAAAATTTTCTATTTTGTAAAAGGGGGAAATAGAAAGTGGAAAGATTATCGGTATCAGCTCGTTGGTTCACCGCAAGAGGATTGCTGACTATAGGAGTCATTTTTAAATAGTCCAGGCATTAGGTCGGAAAAAAGTGTGAAATTCAACAATAAATCCAATCAGCAATGTTTTTAATGAGAAAGTTTCGTTTTGGGGTCCTTTTTGACATATCAAAAATGCAGAACAGATCAGTTGCCAAACCCGGTTTTTTTTAAACAGTTCTAAAAGTTACTTTTGCGTGGACGGATAATTACCATTGCATTTTAGAGCAAAATGTCCAATAGAAAAAATAAAATGAAATTCTGAAAAAATTTTGTTTATAAAAAAATCCGCTAACTTCTATTGGTTCCGAGTTATGATACATTGAAAAGTCCCCATTATTTTTGAATTTCAGCGAAAAATCACTAAGTTTCAAAAAAAACACTGTGTATCTTTGCAAATAATTACTGCACGGAAAAGTGCTTTGCAGGTGAGTGAAGCTAGACTCAATTTTCTGTAATTACAAAAAAAAAGAAATATACTACCTGTGACAGGTCATGAGTTATGACCCCTCAAACTGGGCAATTTTAGCCCGTTTTTACGGGCAAGAAAGTGGACTCCAGTTTTTTCCAAATAAATCCTGCCAAGTTCAATTTACGTTCATTGTGCCAGAGGATGAAACAGAGTCTACAAAAATCTACGTATATACAAAAAAATAAAGTCTTTTAGACCTATTATTTTGGGAATTGTAAGGTTTCAAAAATTTCATTTTTTTTTTGCATTTTTGACTAAAATTGAAGAAGTTGTGTTTTTGCAAAATACCTCATTTCTGCGAATCCCACCACAAAGTTCCCAGAGAATAAATGAAAGTAGTGCCAATTTGGTGTAAGATAAAAAAAAACAAGTGTCCTAGCCCAAATAGGTCACGAGATATGACCTTGGAAAGCGCACTCTTAATGCATAGAGGCACCTGAGCGTACCGTAAAGTAGAACTACGGTCATATTTCGGAATTCTTGTCACAAATAAGTGTATGTGATTCATTTATCATGTATAATACGTCTTTTGACATTTATAAATAGATAATTGTTTATAAAAAAGCTTTCTATCACTACTTATGTTTACTTTTTGGCAATTTTTAGCATTTTTGTGGCAAAAAAGTCACCGTAATTGATTAAAAATGTCTAGTATGTTTTTTATCCATAAGAAAATATTTTAATTCATAATTGCTTATAACAAAATATTGCTATAGCCACTGTTGTGTACTTTTTGACTACTTTTGTGGCAAAAAAGTACTTCTCATTGATTAAAAATGTGTTATATATTTTTTATTAATGAACAAATAATTTTTTAATAATGAAAAATACTTTCTTAATAATTATTTATTATAAAATCTTGTGATAATCATTTTGAATACTTTTGTTGCACGAAAGTTTTACAATTAATTAAAATTGTGATATACATATAATTAAAAATTTGTCATAAGGACAACCGCCGGATTTAGCCGAGAGCGGGTGCTAATCTGAAAAATTGCACCCGCTTCCAGCGAAATAGCGGTAAAATTTCAGCCACAACCACGTCTCACAACCGTGAGATAGGTGGTTACAGTCTGTAAAGGAATCAATACGACGATCCAGCAAAAGCCTTATGCACCCCAAGAACACGAAGCTACCCAAGGACAAGCGCCTTCTGCATTTTTCCCGCAAGTGTTCTAGCATATTGTTGACACGCAGGGATGCTTTTTAGGCTATTAGCAAGTGAAAGCGTGGCACCTCCAAGAGCGCCGATGATAAGGACGATCAGTTTAACAGAATATTCCGGGTACAATCGTTGCAACCCCCTTATAAGGTCTCGATACCTCTCTTTCTTTTCATTCTCCTTGGCTATGATGTTTTTGTCAGCTGGTGCCGAAAATTCGATAACGAACATGGTTCGTTTCTTGAAATCAAGAAGAACCATGTCAGGCCTTGAGTGAGCAACAGAAACAATTGTCGAGAATATAAAGTTCCAGTATATGCGGCACTTCCCATTCTCGACAATTGATTCA
>NC_046665.1:46534310-46544589 GCF_010883055.1 Belonocnema kinseyi
TATATATATATGTGTGTGTGTTCGGTTATTATATATTGGTTCGGTTTTGATTCCTCTAGAATCAAACTAACATATATATATATATGATCAATAAACAAATAGTTTTTTGCAATTTTTCTGGCAATACCTGCTAATGAATACTTTTTTTGCATTTAATTCCGTACTTACCTCCAAGGCGCTTGTAATTCGCAGTGTTTTCTGTAAATTGTACAAAATTTTCTTTGACAATTTTTTCGCATTGAAAATAATTAAGTAATTGATTACTTGAAAGTAATAACATATGAAATGTAATTCAATAGTATAAAAAATTTTAAATAAATTATTGAATGTATTACTTTGTATTACAATTATTGATCAACTATTTATTTCTTAATTACTTAATTTTGATGAATTAAACTATTTAATTAATTTATTTAAAAACTTTTAGATACAATCAGTTTCTGTAATTATTTTTTTCATTCATTAATTTTTTCTTAACATTGAATTACGTTTGATATGTAATTACTTTTAAGTAATCAATTAGTTAATTATTTTCAATGCCAAAAAATGGTCACAGCATATTATGTACAATTTACGGAAATCACTGAGAATGACAAGTGTCTTGGAGTTAAGTATAAAATTGAATGCAGAAAATGTATTTATTAGAAAAAATTGTTATAAACAATTATTAAAAAAACGATTTGTATATTGATGAAAAATATATATCACATTTTTAATGAATGATAAGTACTTTTTTGCCACAAAAGTGTATCTAAAAGTTTTTAAAATAAATAAATTAAGTAGTTTAATTCAATTCAAAAGTACTCAACAGTGGCTAAAGCAATATTTTGTTATGAACAATTATGAATAAAAATAGTTTCTTCTTATGGATAAAAAACATAATGCACATGTTTCATCAATAACGGTGACTTTTTTGCCACAAAAATGCTAAAAAATGACCAAAAGACGTATTATACATGATAAATGAATCACATACACTCATTTGTGACAAAAATTCCGAAATATGGGCTAGGACACTTGTTTTTTTTTATCTTACGCCAAATTGGCTCTACTTTCATTTATTCTCTGGGAACTTTGTGGTGGGATTCGCAGGAAATGGGGTATTTTGCAATAACACAACTTCTTCAATTTTAGTGAAAAATGCAAAAAAAATGAAATTTTTGAAACCTTACAATTCCCAAAATAATAGGTCTAAAAGACTTTATTTTTTTGTATGTATGCACATTTTTGTAGATTCTGTCTCATTCTCTGGAACAATCAACGTAAACTGAACTTGGCAGGATTTATTTGGAAAAAAACTAAAGTCCACTTTCTTGCCCGTAAAAACAGGTTAAAATTGCCCAATGGCTTGATGTCGCTGAGTTCGTATAGATCAGCTGTTCAAAGCGCGATATTCCAGTCGCAGATATCTTCATTTGTTGATAAGCTACACGGTTTTAAGTAAAAAGTGTTTTTTTTTTGGTTTGTCGGATTGTAAAATGGACAGCCTGAAAGAGCAACGAATTTCTGTGAAATTTTGTATGAAACTCGGGAAATCTGCAACTGAAACATTTGCCATGCTCAAAACGGCCTACGGCGATGTTGCCATCAAGCGTACTGCATGTTTCAAGTGGCATGAACGTTTCAAGGGTGGCCGACAGACGATTGACGATGATGGGCGTCCTGGGCGTCCTTCAACGTCAACTGACGACCCACAGGTTGACAAAATCAACACCCTGGTGCGCGAAAATCGACGTCTGACCATTAGGGAGCTTGCCGAAGAGTGTGGGATATCAGTTGGATCTTGTTACGAGATTTTGAACGAAAAATTGAAGATGCACCGCGTCACTGCGAAATTTGTGCCACGCTCTAGCTCACTCAGCACTCAGAACTCGTGAGTTTTTGGCCAAACACTCGATTACTGTTCTCCCCCCCCCCCCCATACTCACCTGGCCTTGCTCCTTGTGACTTTTTCTTGTTCCTAAAACTAAAAAAACCCCTCAAAGGAAGAAGATTTGAGACGATTTCGGAGATTAAGGCAAATGCGACGAAGGAGCTGAAAGCCATCACAAAAGAAGCGTACCAGGACTGTTTCAACAAGTGGAACAATTAATGAATAATTTAATGGAAATCAATTTGAGTGCTAGCATTTACTTCATAAGGACGATAAATTTCTGTATTTTATTATCTAGTTTAGCAGGATGGAATTACGGCGTGCTGCCGCGTTGGTTACCCCTGTTCGATTCCAGCAGCTTTATTTTAATCATATTTTTCTGTTTCAGCTTGTAATATAATATTGCGGAATATATATCATAATGTATAAACTATATTCATGTGTACTGTACAATTTAATTTGAATAAATATAATAGTTCGAAACAGTTCAAAATCCCATAATAAGTCTGCATTTACGTTGTATGATTGTGTAAAGGATACGTGTGCCGTTCTCTCTCGACGTTACTATAGTCCATTGCAAATATTTCAATTTTTTACGAATATTAATGCAAGAAATTTAGAATGTGGACTCCGTGTGGACTTCTTCTATGAGGAAGCAAATATATTTTCTAATTACACCAAACTCTCGCTTTTAGTCACCCCGTTCTCAGCCTACCTAGAACTGCTGTCTCACGCAGTTTCTCAGGGGAGCAAGGCGAGAGCGGCTGCGACATTATATATATATATATATATATATATACTACTTGAAGGCAACCCACGACACTTGACTGAATGACTGAAAGCGGGAGTTTGGTGAAATTATAAAGAGGAAGCAAATTACTTATCAATGGAGGGACCATAAAATTATAAATGCAAAGTAAAAACACCCGTATAGTATATGTATAGTCCTATTCAGAAGTATTTTTCAGGACATAAATCCCATGAATGCTAGTGAAAGAATTTGAAACAAAAACAAAACGGTACTTTACACTCAGAAAAAATGCTAGTATTGAATTAATAGTCCTCGTTTCAAAGCCAATATTTTCTAGATTCAAATGAATATTCAAAAAAATATTAATTAATTAATTTCGGTCCAATAGTGGTGCTATTAATTCTAGAGTGTATAATACATTAGAATAAATAAATAGTCTGAATTTGAATAAACGTTATTCATTAAATAGTATTTTTGACGATTCAATAGCAATATTTATTGATGAAAGGTAATTTCTTCACCAAGAAAAGGTTTGTTTCGCCGAAAATAGTATATTGTGCTACTAGTGTGGAAAGTAGGCAGTTCCACACGAGTGTGAAGTTAGCTGTACAAGCCGGAGACAAGTCGAAGGGGAGTTGTAGACGAGTCGTAGGCGAGTTGGAGGCGAGCCAAAGACGAGCAGGAAACGACCCGAAGATGAGCCGATGGCAAGTACTGTAAACTTCACAAGAGTTTCAACTGCCTACCTTTAGCTCCTGTAGCACACGATATTTTTTCTAACAAATGCGGGAAATCTTCGATTTGAGAAACAATAAAAAACAATTTTTTGAAAATGTATGGTAATTTTTTGAAATTTTTTGTAAATTTGTAAATTACCGAAAATTTATAGAAATGTAGTGTATCCGAAGCTTTTTAGAAGAAATTAAAAAATTTCAAAAATTTCCTAAAATTTATGAAAAATTGACAAACTTTTTAGAAATTTATGAAAAATTGTCAAATTACAAATAATTTCAGATTTCTAAAAGTTTCCAAAGTTTTCGGTAATTTATCGGCAATTTATGGTAATTTATCAGTAATTTATGGTAACTTATCACTTCGAGTATGTCCAATAACTATTCACTACTCACAATCAGTCTCTCAAGCGTCAAATCATAATGAAGTGAGGTTATGATTCCGACAGTCCTGGAAAGTAATTCCGACTCGAAATGCGCAAGCGCAACAGCAAGAAAAAGTAATCTTTCTCAAAGAGCGCAAGCGAAGCACCTAGAATGAGTCTTTTTCTAACTGCTTTTTACCACGGTTTCGGAATTGGTCACTTCCCGCACGCAATACATGCGTCGAAAATCGAACATTTCGTGCGTGTGTTAGAAAAAAATATTTAACGGTGTAACCAAATTGTAGGGTAAATACAAAAGCAATAAAACCGTTTGGTTAATTCAAAAAATTTATTTTTTCCGACCATTTGGTTGATCTAACCAATAGTTTGGTACGCTCAACAAAATTTATTTGTGGCCACCACAAAATATTTAGTTGATTGAACAAATACATTTAGTAAAATTAACCATATTTTTATAAAAGAATTACAATTTTTTGGTTAAACTAACAGTATGATTTTGTTAAAAAAGTAATGTTTGTATTTTGTAGATGTAATAAAATAAGGTCCATTAAGCTAGCACCTCCACAATCGAATTTTGTGATTTTTCATGGCTCAGAATTTTGGGTCTTTTTTGGGCGTCAATTAAAATTTTTGGGCTCTTACTTTTTTCAAAAAATCAATTTTCTTGTGGAGCTTCCAGCTTACAATAACCCAGCACTTCCACTTCTTAAAATCACTAAATAATAAAAATTCAATTATACCAGAATTTTGGGCTCTTTTTGTGCTCTTGAAATCCGCAAAAACAATTTCGCCAAACAAACCCTTAACTTCCAAAATCAACCCCCTTAAAAAATAAAAAATTTGCAGTAATTTCATCACGGGTAATTTTTGGGTTTTTTTGGGCACCCAGAAAGAACCCACTTCGATTTTTGGGCTCCAACCCTTACAGTAAAAATAATTTTTCTCTGATTTTTTCTCTGATTTTTGGGCTCCTAGAATATACCCACTACGATTTTTGGGCTCCAACCCGCAACGTAAAAAAATCAACCCCTCTCTACCACGTGCATACGACTTTGCCAAAAAATAACTTTTTTTAGCATTTTACAATGTCAATAGAGTTTCTGGTTTTTGGGCTCCTCGAAAATACCCACTACGATTATTGGGCTTCAACCCTTAACGTCAAAAATGAATCCCTCTTTGTCACGTAGATACAACTTTGTCAAAAAATAACTTTTTTTTAGGATTTTACAATGTCAATAGAGTCTCTGATTCTTGAGATCCTTGAAAACACTTGCTAGGATTTTTAATTTTGCATTCTCATCTTAATAAGAAGGTGTTGGTTTTATGTAACATTTCAATTTGTCGGTTTTTCTCAAATCTCCACGTTTTGAAGCCCCCTGAGTCGACCTAAAAACAATGAAAAAGTTAGCAATCCAGCTATTTTGAATAAAAATTCAAAAAGAGAGCGCATTAAAAAAATTGTTGACCATTTCTTTCAAGATTAAAAAATCTATGTACAGTCTTTTATAACACTTGGAAATTCGAACAATTTACTCCTATGACTTTTTTTCGACAAAAATAAAATTATCAGAATTGTAGAATTTTCAAAATCCAAAAAAACAAACTAAAATAAACATTTTAAGCCAAAAAACGCATGATATGAAAAAAGTCAAGCGAAGAAAAATGTTCATTTTTGAAAGCTCTAAAAGATTATCATAACAACTTTTTCAATTTTGTCGAAAAGTTGAAAATTCAAATTTAGATCGTACAAAAAATTCTCAAAAATAACATTCCATTTTGCGGTCAACCTATGCAAGATACGAAAAAACATGAATGAACTGAAATTGCGAGCCGCGCGCACAGCACCCCATGAGAATGTACCCGCGCGGCGGACAGTTTTTTTATAGGTAATGTATTTCTACATTGTGGATATATCTCTCCAAGTTTCATAAGATAGAAATAGAAATTTAGTTACAAAAAACGTGAAAACCGATATTACAGTTTAGTATAATCTTTTACGATTTAGGGAAATCGGACATGTATATTAAAAAGTAGTATATTATTTATTAATAATCTATGAAAAATTTACTTTGGAGAATTAATACAAGTTCGACAAAACTTGTAAAAGAAAATGTAATATTTAAAATTCACTATACTAAATTGAAGCAATACCATAATGTCAATTATTAGAAAAATTAGAATAATTTTTTCACATTTTGAAAGAGAGGATTCTGAAATTTGCTAAAGACTATACTAAAAATGATGAGTCATTCGAAAAAAATATGACGGTCGAAAACATGAAAACGACAACTTCGTAACCCGTAGTGAAACTCCACCAACTCACACTGCACAATTATAGCACATAAATACGCACATTATCATTAAAATTATTAGTATTTATACACATAACAATGTAGAATACACATTCGGTGATGTAACTAACTTAACCTTTACTTATATACATAATATGCTAACACATACATATAACTCACGCATCGCGCGCAAATCACGCTGAGAGAAGGGGTTTGAAGATTCCTTATATACTAAATGGTGAGAATTTTTAGAAATGTGAGAAACAGCATGGTGCTTAATAACTCGACTTAGAAACATTCAAAATTAAAATTAAAAACAGGAAAATATTCTTTTTTAATAAGGTCAAAACTGGGATTGAATTAAATTCAAAAATATCTATAGGTTTTTCGTTTTTTGTTAAATCACCTCGTTCCCGCTTCACATTCAGCTTGGTAATACAAGTAACAGTGCTGGGTCAAAAATTGTAGGTGCCCTAAACTTAATACAAATTTTGTATAAACCAAGTATATTATTATACAATTACAAGGCCAACCATTTATAAGAAAAAAGAGCTGTAAATAAAATAATTCCTCATTTCTTGCGAACACAAGTCGTCTTTGAAATCCCTGAAATCTTTATGAAATCTTTGTGAATTCATTGAAATCTCTTGAAATACTTAAAATCTTTATGAAATCTTGAAATTTCTGTGAATTCTTTTGGAGTCATTCTCAATTTTGGTAAAAGTTTTGAAATCTCTACAGGTATGATTTTGGTCGACCCTAATGTACACGCCTCTTTTCAATCGTTCAAATCCATAAAATCTTCGTAAAACGTTCATAAATCTTTGTAAAACGTTCAAAAATCCTTTTAAATATTTTAAAATCTTTAGAATATATTAAAACCTTCTAGAATCTTTAGCAATGGTTTTTAATCTGATGCTCAAAACCTGAGTGGTAAAATCCTTTAAATTTTAACTACTAACTTTTATAATTTGTAAGTTGAATATCACAAAAAAATGTATACTTTAGCCAATTATGACCACTCTTGTCTTAAAAATAAAACACTGGAAAAGACGTGTCCATACATGAATCTTGACTAGTTTAACGGGAAACACGAAGTACCTCCGATTCACATCGTGAACGCTCGGCTATGAGGTACAATCGGCGGATTCGGCTAACCTCGTGAGATTATCGGAGCTATTCGGATGTTTTGATATAGTGTTTTGCAATTTCCTCCACTGAAGATTACAATTTCTGTTAGCCATTTCCCTTTCGGGGTAGGCGTGACCCACTCGGTGGGGGAAAGGAGTAATGTGTGTAAGGGATAGAGAATTTTCAGATTGATCCAGAATCCTCGTGTTATTTATGTAAACAACACGTTCGTTCCGCAACACTGCTCCGACCCAGGTTACTGATCAACCTCTCTAGCAATCAGCCCAAGTGAAGATCCTCACAAAGTCGTTATGTAAGGTTCCCCACTTGGGTCCATTAGTAGCCAAGGTCTTTTGTTTCAGGCGTCAATCTACTGACACTCTTTTTATTAACTATTTGCCGCCATACTTTCTTGTCCTGGCATACTTGTCTAGCTTCTTTTATGCACATGCATTTTTTCATGTAGGCTCTCGTGTTTCTGTGACTTCTTATGTCTCTTCTAACTAGCATCTCATTCACACATTTCTAACCATTCTTTCCGCGGTCTACCTCTGGGCCCGAACCATCTTAACCGATTTCTTTCCCATGTGTCTACTAGCTTCTCTTCTGCACGACATTCTTTTAGAATTATCTCGTTACCCGCATATTAGTTTTCCCGCATATTATGCGCATGAATCTCATGTCAATTGCGTTAATTTTACTCTTTATCTTTTTCTTGACAAGTCCATGTCTCGCTACCGTATAGTACACTCGGTACAAGAATAGAATTATGTACTGCCATGTTAGCTTTATTTGATATATTTTTACTTCTGATAAGGGGACATGCTCTACCAATAATCTTCTTAACTTCGTTTATGCGTCTCTCTAATTCCTCATCTATCTTCCCGTCCCTAGTAAATAATCTACCAAGGTATACGAACTTATCAACTTGTTCAATTCTCTCATCATTTAATAAAATATTGCATAGTGTTTTCTCACTCTTTCCTTCAAACACCATAGTTTTTCTATTATTTGCGTTTATTTTGAGGCCCATGCTCTTCATGCTTGCATCTAGTTTATTCAACATTCTTTGTAAGTCTTCGATTGACTCTGCCATAACAACCTTATCATCTGTGAACGCTAACCCACGTACCCTTACTGTTTCGAGATCCACACCCTCTTCGTCGAAAAGAGCCATTCTTAAACACTTGTCCATAAATAATATAAATAACCTGAAGACATAACACATCCTTGTCTAACTCCTTGAATAATATCGAAACAGTCACTCCATTTCCCATTCACCCTTACACTCGCTTTTCTACCCGTATATATTGTTTTCATAGCTTGTAGGAGCCATCCATTGACTTCATACTCTTGCAGGACTTCCCAAAGTTTACTTCTATTTATCTTGTCAAAAGCTTTTTCTAGGTCAACAAACGCACAGAAAACTTTTTTTCCTACTCTAAATTTTTGTTCTGTTATTTGCCTTCAGATAATTATTTTATCCGTACATGACCTTCCTGGCATAAACCCACTTTGGACTTCTCAAATCTTTGCATCTGTTATTTTCATTACCCTACGAATAAGTATTTTTGAGTATATTTTACTTACGCTACTTAATAAGCTAATCCCTCTGTAATTATTGTAGTCGCTTTTATCTCCCTTTCTTTTGTATATTGGTACGATAATCGCTTTTTCTAATCATCTCGGACGTCTCCCATCTCCAAACATAAATTTATCAATTCGCACAGTCTATGTGGTATGCACTCGCCACCGTGTTTAATCATTTCAGCGTTAATACCGTCTACCCCGGTAGCCTTACCGTTTTCCAAGTTCTTAATTATATCCCTAACCTCAGTGACACAGACTTTCTCAATTGAGTTGTCTATCACATCGTGTTCAACATCGCAGTTGTGGTGCCCTATAGTTTCATCTCCCAATAGTCTCCTAAAATAGTCTCTAAAAGCCTCTAGTATTCCGTCTGCATCATATACCATTTCCCCCCTACTATTTCTCATGTTGCCAAATTCGGTACTTTTGTTTCCTTTCATTTTTTTTTATAAAGCAGTTTCTTGTTTCCTTCAAAGTCGTTTTGTATTTTCATCTCTTCTTCTGCTCTAAAATATTCTCTCTTTGCTTTTTGCGCAGCCTAAATTTCATCATTCCACCACGCATCGCCAGACATTCTTCCTTCAACTGCGGGACCACGCACTTCGATCGTACATCTAACAAGGATATCCCGTAACTTTGTCCAGGCGCCCTCTATATCTTTGTTTTTTATACGGTCCTCCCATGTTGCCCTATCTATGCTTTCGATGATGTTATTTTGGAAATCTATTCGCACATCCGGTTTCTGTAGGTTCTCAATTTTGATTCGCGTTTGTTTTGTTTTCTTGGTTCTCTTTTTTCTCCATCTCCGACAACAACAAAGTCAATTATACTGCGGCTATTTCCTTTAGACCAGGTGTACGTACTTGTGGATCATTTTATGCCTAATTCAAGTATTTGTAATAAACAAACCCCTTTCTAAGCATAGCCCAACTAATTTATCTCCGTTGTAGTTTGTTCTTGGATCCCCAAAATTACCTAATACTCTTTCTGTAGCCTGATTTTGGATGCCCACCTATCCGTTCACGTCTCCTAGTAGAATTATTCTTTCCCCATGTTCGCAAAAATTTATTCTGTCATTTAAAGTATCCCAGAAGGCTTCTTTTATTTGTCTGGGATCACTAACAACTGGCGCGTAGCATGCTATGATAAATAGTCTTCTGATTACTACTTTCATTCTAGCCCACAGCAGTCTGGGAGATACGAAACCATGGTCTCCGAGATACTGCTTGCTCTTTCATTCAAAATCAGACCTACTCCTTGTTTACCATGTGATTCACTGTCTACTCCTGACCATATTTGAAATCCGCCTTTCAACACGTCGTTTTTTATGTCTTTGGTTTGGCATCCCTTTTTCTTTGTTTCAGGCACACATAAAATATCTAGTTTCCTCACTCCATAGTTTCACGCAATTCTTTTACCTTGAGATCATTTACTCCCCCAGCATTCCAAACACCCAGTCTCCATTCGTCGCCTGAAACATGACCTTTAGATTTTCCGTGTGCATGCCTTTTGTCATTAAAAGTTCC
>NC_046665.1:46544689-46555315 GCF_010883055.1 Belonocnema kinseyi
CCCCCCCCCCCCCCCACGGTTCAAAATCTCAGTCCTTTCAAAACCATTGAAACTATGTAAACACATTGTCTTAGAAGTTTAATTTGAAAAAATTTTCCGCATTTTTCGATACACAGCCAAACTTTTCACCAATAAAACAGTTCAATTTTTGAGTTTTCAATTGAGGCCATATTTGGATTCAGCAGTGCAAAATCCAAAGGATATCCTATTCATTTGTATCGTGCAGACAAATTTTTTTTATGGCCTGTGTGACCAAAAATCCCTGAACTTTTCCCTACTTTTTGCATCTAGGGGAAAACTGAGACGTGTAGGACAAATTTTGAGACCATATGCGGATTTAGCGGCTCAAAATCCAAAAGAGTAGCCTAGTCACTTGTATCGTGCAGACAACTTTCTTTTTTGTGGGCCTGTGTTATTGACGTTAAGGGTTGGAGCCCAAAATCGTAGTGCGCAATTCTCGAGGAGCCCAAAAATCAGAGACTCTATTTTCGTTGTAAAATTATAAAAAAGTTATTTTTTGACAAAGTTGTATCTACTTGGCAGAGAGGGGTTTATTTTTGAATTTAAGGGTTGAAGCCTAAAAATCGTAGTGGGTATTTTCGAGGAGCTCAAAACTCAGAGAATCTATTGCCATAGTAAAATTCTAGAAAAAAAGTTATTTTATGGCAAAATTGTATCTACGTGGTAGAGAGGGGTTCATTTTTTACGTTGAGGGTTGGAGCCCAAAATTGTAGTGGGTATTTTCTAGGAACCCAAAAATCAGAGACTCTATTCAATCTGTAAAATTCGAAAAAAGTTATTTTTTGACAATTTCATATCTAATACGTGTTACAAAGGGGTTAATTTTTTACTGTAAGGGTTGAAGCCCAAAAATCGAAATGGGTCCTTTCTGGAAGCCCAAAAAAGCACAAAAATTTCCCGTGATTAAAGTACTGAAAATTTTCAATTTTTTAACCGGGTTAATTTGGAAGTTAAGGGTTGGTTTGGGAAATTTTTTTGCGGATTTAAAGAAGTGGAGATGCTGGGTTATTGTAAGCTGGCACCTCCACACAAAAAATTGATTGTTTGAAAAAAGTATAGGAGCCCAAGAATTTTATTTGACGCCAAAAAAGGCCAAAAATTGTGAGCTATGAAAAATCGAAAAATTCGATTGTGGAGGTGCTAGGTTAATGGGGCTTAAAATAAATCATTTAATGGAGAAAAACTTTAAAGAGAGAAAAACGTATTGATTAAATAAAATGCGTTCAATTTGAATAGATCTTGCCTAATAATCACTATTAATTTTGTCCGTGGCTACGTCTACTGGATTTTTTCGGTATATTAGGTATTTTTCCGGAGATTTTATACAAAGTGCAACATTATAAATACAATAATGGTAAAGGCCCCCCTAAAATCACTTTCAGGTAAATTCCATCATGGCCGTCAGTGTGCGAAAACTGTCACGCAGTAATAACCCTCACAGCATGAGATATCGGCGGGATATCCCATTTATCTCCCAGGATATCGTGGACATATCCCAGGAGATCCTAGGGATATCGCAAATGATATCCTACAGGACGGAAATCTCGATATCCCTGTAATGTCCCAAGGATATCTTAGAATATCCTCAGGATATCCCATCAATGTCAAAATTTATATGCCAAGAATGTTCCCAAGATATACCAATTCTATAATTTATAGTATATTACTAGAAATTCAGATGTATCTATACTGCCAATTATATTTAAATTCAATCGTATCAATAAAATAAGAAATAATTTAACAATATTAGGCATTTTCCCGGAGATTTTATACAAAGTGAAACATTATAAAATACAATAATGGTAAAGCCCCTCCTGAAGTCACTTTCAGATCAATTCCATCATGGCTGTCAATGTGCGAAAACTATCACGCAGTAATAAGTGACATAAGTGGCAGGAATGTGACTTGTTTTTTATTGTAAGTAGACTGTTAATGGTTATAAAAATCATTCGCAGTAATAATTTTTTGATAATTATACCGAAATAGAATTTTGAAAGAAACCGAATATTCGAGATTTTTATAATAAAGTGGTTTTTTGACACACGGGTGTTTGTGAATCTTTATGTTTTCAAGTATTCTACATATTTTATTTAATATACATTTCAGAAATATTGGCTTCCATTGCCAAAAATTTGTAAGGTAATCCGACCATTACTGGGACAGTTACGAAAACCTAACCTACATAAACACAATTTTCAAATGGCGAATTATAATTTTTGGCACAAAGACCGTTATAATAAGTGCCTAACACATTATTTTATCGATTTAAACAAAAAATACATTATAAATTTTATAGTTAATTAATATAAATTCATATTTTTAAAGCTAGTCAGATCGCCTATTAGTGGGACAAGAATTTTGAGGTATATCCTTAAGTGGGACACAAGAAGCGAATACTGGGACAAGGCAAATCTAATGGGGTTTATAAAAATAAAATGATCTAATTTACTCACAATTATAGAATACATTAAGAAAGAAGAATAGATTATTATAAATCATAAGACATTTATTTTTCTTTATTTTTTAATAAAATTCAAATGTCCATGTAATCATTCTGCTTGAAACATAACTTTTTATTTTTCAACTTTGGAATAACGCATAAATTAAAACGTATAACTATAAATTAATATATCAATAACTTGAATTGTTACAATTTTTTGTTTTATTTTAATTTTTGATTGTAGAGATTGCACTTCAACATTCAAAAGTTTTCAAAAAAGTTAATTTTTAACCAAGTACACTAATTTTCTACCAAATTCCTGAATTTCCGAACCAAAAACAATAGTTTTCTACAAGCAAGTTATATTTTTAACTGGAAAATATGAATTTTCAACAAAAAAGTTAATAGGCAACCAAACAGTAGACTTCTGAAGTAAAATGATAAACTTGTTACAAAGTAGTATTATTTTTTCCCGGGTATTTGAATTTTTAAGCAAAAGAGATGAATTCTTATCAAAAAATATAACAGTTGATATTTCAACCAAGAAATATTTTAATTACAAATTGAAAGCAGTTCAATGAATTAACAAAAAAAAAGAATTTTAAATAAAACTGCTGAAGCCTCAACATAAACAGATTAATTTTCAAAAAAGAATTGCATTTTTTCTCATGAAAGATATAAATTTTTGAACCAAAAAAAATGAATTTTCAACAAAATTAGTCAAAATACTAACAAAAAAGATTTTTCAGTAAAGAATGGAAAAAACTTCAACCAATCTGTTAAATTTCCAAGTAAGTTTATAATATTATTGTTATTACTATTAATAATATTAAATATTAATCTGTAATTTTAAATTTTAGTGCATACTTACTAATTTGTATTAAAAAATTAAATTTAGGAGCCACCATTTAATTACTTACCTAAGCAGCTGTCAAAATTTGAGGTTAGAAATGCAGGTTGCAATTAAATACTTCTAGCTTATTTTTTGGAATTAGTCAAAGCTTCAACGGCAAGCATGGATCTCTTAAATATTATTTTTAATATGTCACTATAACGTTTAAGTTCCCGAAACTGAGACAGCGACATCTCGTCCCGGTTTAGGCAAATTCGTAAAAAATTTGTCCAAATGCGAGACACTTAAATATTCATAAAGTATGGAATAAAATCGCTAAAAAAGTTATTAATTTTCTTCTTAAAGGTATTAAAAATGAGCAAAAATATAACTTTTTCTATTAGTGTAGAAAATTTCATTCCTGCAAGGCTATACAAGTTATGCGGAAAGTTTTGAAGTACAAAAAATGGCGAATTTTGCAGCGGTTCATTTACAGATTTTGAGGAGTAATTTTTATTATTTCTTACCTAATGCACAACTTGACAAAACGAAAATAAATAGTGGTTATCATTTCAAAAGAACTTTATAAATGCTTGAAAATTTTTACTTTTATGATATATGTGTGAATATAAAAGATATCAAGGATATCGTAAAGGACGGAAATCTCGATATCCTTGGAATATGCCACGTATTTCCTGGGAGATTTTTGGGACATTTTTCAGGATATCCGATATCCTGCCGAGATATCCTAGGGATATGCCAAGGATATCATTTTGTTGTGAGGGTCATTGTTTGGTGTAGTTAATTTTTCTAAAAACGTTATGTAATTATTTAAACAATTAATTCTTGTTTATTTGCAAAATTTCTATAAAAATCTGCTACTTTTTGTTGAATAATTACATAATTTTGATACATTTCTTCGAATGATTAACAAATTTATATTTGTTTAAACAAATTTCTATTTGCCCAAGTAGTTATTTTTTGGTAACTAAAAACTATTACATTCAATAAAAGACATAGAATTAACTACGATTTTAAAAGTATTTTTGGAAAAGTAATTTTTTAAACAACTTATATTTGTTTAAACAATTAAAAAGTGTTTAATGTATTCTTTGTATACTCTCAGAAACATAATCGTATGTGCTCTATTTTATTTCATTTTTGTAGCTATCGAAAAAAACTGCTTGAGCAAATATAGATTGTTTAAAGAAATAGAAATTTATTAAACATTAAAAGAAATGTATCAAGATTATGTAATTATTCAAAAAAACCTTAACATATGATATTAATTTAAAGAGAAAGTTGATATCCCTGGCAAAAAATTACAAAAATTACACTTCAATCAGAAAATACAATTATTTTTTACATTTTTGGGGCATAAATAATTGTTTGAATACTTACATCAACAATTTCTACAACATTTTTTATTTGTTTAAACAATTGTAAAATGTTTAAAAAGTTATGTTAAATATTCAAGTTGCCCATTAGTAGTTGTTTGTATGAAAAAGACGACGGAAATTGCTAAAAAGTAACAATAATACGTAAAAAAGAATTTTGTAAATTTTTTGGTCGTATTTGGGGCGCTTCGAGGAGGGTGGGGGTGAGTTGTGAAATTAAAGTTATTAATATGATTTTATTTCGTAGACTCTCCTCTTAAATCCTTAAAAAACTTGGCTAGTTTCGATGAAATCCTGGAACATGAGTTCGATTTTTCGAAAAATCCAAATTTCTACATATTAATTAAATGGGATTTTGAAGTGCCCGGGGGCACGTGTTAATACTCGAATTTCGAAAAACAAAAAATTACGGATTTTCTTTTTCCGTAAATGGAAACTTTTGAGGGATGTCTTGCCCTGTAGTTTGAAAATCGTTTTTTGGACCATGCTAATGTAGAAACTTCGACTAAATTTCATCAGGATAATCCATGTTTATAGAGGAATCTGTGGTCTAGGAAACCCACTATCCCACTATCACGGCAATCAGCCACAGTACACTGTTGTCTCTGTCGTATCAGCTGACATCATGTGCGCATGCGCGGTCATGAATTTGGTAGGATCAACCAAATTATTTAGTACGAGCAACAACATTCTTTGGAATCAGTTACCAACAGTACTCAACAAAAAATTCTGTTTGAGCTAAATAAATTATTTTGATACAGTATGGCACCAATCTCTTACTCAGTAATCACAACCAAATCTTTGGTAATAACAAACCAAATGGTGCAAAATGAACAACAACTGTTTAACAACATTATATTGTTGTCGTAACTTTATTTTATTCCCAGTGACGGTATGTCTTAAAAAATTATGAATTCTTGAAATTTTTTACTTCTCATTGGAAACGCTTCAAATTTAAAGTATTTATTTTAGCGCTAAAAATTGGAAATGGTTAACTTTAAGTGTTTGTTTGCACTATTCACCAACGTTTTTAGAATGCTAATGTTAATAAAAAAAAAATTATCAGTGCTTACAGTAGAAAAATGCTAGTTAGTTTTTCTTTTAAAGTAGGAATCAACCAATAAATAAGAGGAATGTTTTTCCGAGATTTAAGTGACCACCCTGTTTTTTACCTTGTTTTTCATTTATTTTGAATTCATTAACGTATATGTATATAAATATTTTTGGAAAACAGATATAAGTATTTATTTTGTGGGAAGTTGACAAGTAATTGGACACAACCTTATAGTTATATATTATGCTTCGTAGCTCAAAGAATAGGGGATCTGTTCAAGTTTCTGAATGCATTATCTTACCGGGGAAACTAGTGCAAACAAATAGGTCCCTATCTCTATTTACACCATCCTCTGAGATAGAGAGGGAGACGGTGAAAATACTGAAAATACGTGCTGAGTGGGGGAAACATTTTTCCCTCGACTTTTTAAGACGAGGGTCATGCGTTTATTTTTCAATGTCCTGATCGAGGGAGACATCTCCTGGCAACATTATTTATTTATGGTTTTTCGAGTTCGGGCGGAAACGCCCATCAGCCGCGATACGTTGTTCATGTAGGGTGAAATTCACTGGATCCGATGATGTAGAAAAAAGCCATAAATGTCTTTCGACTTAACGCTTAACGGACTTTCTTTAACGATATTTAAACTGGTTTGGGGTCGATTTGTACGCCGCGATATATTAAACCGATTTTCAATGTACGATTTTTAGGACAGTGCATAGCGACTTCCTGATTGACATTTTTCTACATTTTTTAAGAATGCAAAAAAACTTTATTTTTTTAGAGTCATAAAATTTAACAGTTAAAAAACAGAATGTTGATTACAAATTTAAAACTGGAATCACATTAAAGTTTTGGAAAATACAATATTTTTTATTTTCTTAACCACAAGATAAATAAATAAAAATATTTATCCTTTTCTCAATAAATTGTAGCCACGAGATCTTATACACTTTTGTCGAAAACCAGTTTCGTTGCAACACTGCAACATATTACTTTTAGTTGCTGTTTTAAGATTTGAAGATTTCAAAATATAATAATTGCTGGGGGATTGTATTGACCATAAAAAATAAATTTATTGATCAACATTTGATCAACAATTTCTACAAAATTTCAAAATATCCCGGTTGAAATTTATTTAGGATAACTGAATTTTTTCAACAAATATTGAGAAGTCTTAGAACTTTTGAAAAGAGATTCGTGAGAATAATTTTAATCTTCAGAAGTTTTAAAAAATTTGCATACGAAATGTAGATTTTTGACAATCTCGCAAAAAAATGTAGACAATTTCAAAGCACAATTTTTTTTAATTTTGCAAGTTTAAAAAAATTCGAGTAAATGTTGTGTAAAAATTAGTTAATTTCACTGAAATCGTAATTATTCCATTTTTCGTTGAAGGTGGATCTTTTTTATTTTCAAATTCATGTATTTTGTTGAATATTCGCTTTTTTGTAGAAAGTTTTTTTTTTGTTGGAGGAAAATTCATTTTTATTTGGTTAAAAATTCAACTACATATTTGGTTTAAAATGAACATTTCGGTTGAAAATATATATTTTCAGGATTTTTAGTTGATGATTAAAAAATGTTGTTGAAAATTGGTCTTTTTTCAATTAAAAATTTGAAAACATTTTAATAAAGTAGAAACAAAATGTAGAGTTATTGCAGATTTCAAAACAAAATTTAGAAGCTTTTCAAGAATTTTAAAAGTTTTTTTAGAGAATAAAATCATTGTCTTTAAATACATAGGAAAATTTCAAATATTTTTTTTTTGCATTATGGGTCTACACGGAGAGAAATTTCAAGACATTAATTCACGGAAGCGAGTGATTTTAGAGCTACAATTTTCACAATTTGTACTTCTTTTAAAAAATGAATTCTGATAGAAAATTGAAGAAGATTTTTAAACATTTGAAATAGTTTCCTAAAAATAAAAATAAAAAGAATATAAAAGTTTTTAAAACAACATTTTTCCGTTAATATAAAACAATTAAATTTCTTCGTGAACATTCTCTAAGACATTTATTATTGAGGGTCAATACAATCACCCACCGATTAAAATGCACATTTTTTAAGATTTCGAATAAAAAATGTAGACGTATTTCTTAATTTATTTGGTACAATTTGTAGTTATTACAAGGAATCATTATACAATTTATTTATTCTAATACTAAGTGAATTTTCATTAAACATGTTTTAAATATATGTAACTTAATAAGATTATTATAATAAAAAATAAAAAAACAGGTTTTTGTCATTACTATTAAATTAATACTCAATATGTAATTAATGGCTAATAATAATTTACCAATTTTAATACTAACAATGATTAAGAAAAGATATGTTTATAAGAAAATGTGAGAATAATTAAAGGGTGTAATTCCGAATAGTACATTCCTCCGAGTGATTTTTTACTCATGTATTTTTACTCTCCGATTACGGAAATGATATTGAAAATATGCGCAAATTTGATTTTCATGGTGAAAACTATGAAAAATCCATAAAAAATCCAAGTTTTTTATGTTTATCTTAGTAAATAATAAAAATTTACTAAAAAGCTTCAAATAAAAGTTGTAGATGTTTTAAAATCATATATTTTATGTAAAATACATTTTTACGCTGCGAGTAATAGTTTTCGAGAAAAACGACGATAAATATGAAAAATCACAGAAATACACCACAATATGTAGCGTTGTAACCCTGTGACTAGTTACAGGAAAAAATATTGGTCAAACCCCTACCCCTTTCTAACGTCTCGTGGGGGGCGAGAAGGCACCCCTGTCACTGGTCATTGAAATAATGTTGGTCAAACCCCTACCCCTTTCTAACGTCTCTTGGGGGGGGAGGCACCCCTGTTACTGGGCACAGAAATAATGTTGGTCAAACCCCTTTCCAGCGTCTCGTGGCGGGTGGGGAGACACCCCTGTGACTGTTTAAGAAAATAATGTTCGTCAAGCCCTTAACCCTTTCCAACGTCTCATGGGGGGAGGCACCCCTGTGACTGATTACAGAAACAATGTTGGCACCCCTGTTACACCGCTGCATATTGTGCTGTATTTCTGTGATTTTTTATATTTATCGTCCTTTTTCTCAAAAAACTGTTACTCGCAGAGGAAAAATGTATTTCACGTAAAATATATGTTTTTAAAAAATCTACAACTTCTATTTGAAACTTTTTTGTACATTTTTATTTTTTACTAAGAGAAACATAATAAATCATGGCTTTTATGGGTTTTTCATCGTTCTCACCATGAAAATCCAATTTTCGCGTATTTCCACAAATATTTCCGTAGTCAGCGAGTCAAAATATATTGATATACGCAGTTTTGAATTATTTGGAGCTATGTGCTATTCGGAACTTTATCCTTATTAAAATTAAAGGAAAACTTTATGTTAAAAACATTTTATTTGTACTTCTAGTAAAAGGAGATTTGACATTTATGACCGGGAAATAACCCGGAAGGTAGAAATTGTTGACGCGCTGTTAAATTAATTATTGTTTTAAATAAATATAATGTATATATTATTTTAAGAAAAAGGGTCTTTATTTGGGGCCAATGCTGAGGTTAAAAATAATGGTTATTAAGTAAAATGATTAAAGCAGAAGTGTTTAATTTGGAAGACAAACCTGTCAACCTTGAACCTGGCTAGAAGGGACTCGTGGGAAATTAAGCTAAATGTAGCACATGGCGTTGGAAGAGTTGAAACAGTTCTCGAGATAGCTACCTCATAATGACTATGTAGGTGCAAGCCAATAATTTTCCCTGATAAAGCCCCGAGTGGCTGGGTAATCCTGGAACTTGGAAGAAGTAAGCAGTCGAACACAAAAATAAATCCGAGGGGCCGTTAGGGCAGAAAATTTCTTAACAGGTGGTTTCGGAAGATTTTACAACGTCTGGTCTGGTGCTGTGGGACATTAAACGGCAAAACGGCCATTCCAAATTCGGGACGATGCGATAGACTATCACTATACTATACTTTATACTCTATAGGGTGCTTTGACCCCCCCCCCCCCCCCCCCCCCGGGGTATATGTAAATATCTTCTTCTGCTGTGCACGATGCAGGTTTGCCAGATTATAGGTCACCGGATGTCGCAGTCTATGATTTAAAACCTACGAGCTACAATGCCTCACTGTGGTTATATTATTTTTAATAATCTTAGAAAATGTTTCCTCTAAGGAAAAATTTTTATTCTGCTCGTCAAATTTAAAAATTGCATTCTTCACTCATTACAAAAAATACTGCGAAATTGTTATTTTGTGTGTGTGGGGGGAGGTCACTTTGTAGAAAAAAGGTAATTGGTGCCTTGGCACGGTACATACTTAATACTAGCAGAGTACAAACTTTAACCACTGGCTATCTACCAGCCTCATTATTATTCCGTGCGTTGGCTCGGTACAGGCTCAACACTGACAAAACACAAAAGTCAATTGCTGGTTCTCTACCGGCAGGATCATTTTGCCGTGCGTTGGTTCGATACAGGCTGAGTACTGGCAGAAGCGTTTCTGCGATAATTCTGAGCACGAGGGGTAGATAGGTATGACTTAGGGGTAGTTTTTCGGAAACGTATTATATATTATCAAAGAGTAAAAAGAGGAAAAAAATATCAGCTAACAGTGCCTTCTACGTTTGATTATTTTTAATGCTTTTTTCATACATATATACGTTTTATTGCATACGTTCACGTGGAAAGGTAGTTTTGCGAATATTATAATGAGAGGCAAAATTGCAAGTTTCATCTTATTAATTTTGAGTCCTAAATCATTTATATATTTTATATTATTAGGAGTAGTTTTGGGGAACGTATTATATATTATCAGAGAGCAAAAAAGAGCAAAAAAATATCAACTGACAGTTCCTTCTAAGCTGGATTATTTTTAATGT
>NC_046665.1:46555415-46579644 GCF_010883055.1 Belonocnema kinseyi
AGATTCACGTGGAAGGGTAGTTTTTCGGGAAAATTATGAAGAGATGGAAATTTTTAAATGCCATGTAATCAAATTGGAGATCTAAATCATTTTTCCATTTTTCAAGGTGATTTTCTAACTTTTAAAACGTTTTTGATGACGAGGGGAGGGTATGTATGACTTAGGGGTAGTTTTTGGGTAACGTATTATATATTATCGGAAAACGAAAAAAGAGAAAAACGTGGAAGGGTAGTTTTAGGGAAATTATAAAGAGCGCGAAATTTTCAAGTGTCATGCGATTAATTTGAAGCCCTAAAACATGTTTACATTGTTGAAGGTAGTTTTCCCATTTTGAAAACGTTTTTGATCACAGGGGGTAGTTGTGTAAGACTTAGGGGTAGTTTTTTGGGAAACGTAATATATGTCGTCATAAAGCAAAAAAAAGCAAGGAAATCTCCACTTATCGTTTATCACATTATAATCATTTTTAGTGAGTTTTTCGTAGGTAGCGGCGCTGAGTGGACGTCCTGCTAGCGCCGCCACCCTTTTGTCTGAAGTTTCAAGATCAAAAAAAATTTTTTAGCATAAAATTAGTAAAAAAAAAGCAAAAAAATATGGCGTATTCCATTTTACAATATGCCTTGGTGGCGGCGCTGAGTGGATGGAGCTAACATTTTAAATGAGATCAAGGTGATGCTACAAGCCTTGGATTCAAAATTGGAGGGATTTGAGAGGAACATTCAGTACGATTTCTACAAGAAGGTTGAAGAAATTAAGGAAGAAGTGCGAGCTGTTCATCGCCCTGACCTAACAGAGGCGTTACAAAGACGCTCAAAATTGCCACGGCTTCCACATAATTTATCGCTTACTTTCAAAACTACTTATTTGAAAAAATGTATGTACCTAAGGTAACCATGTCTTAAATATTGTTTGTAAATTATTTGGTATCAGATTGGATAATTAAAATTTTCAAAGTTATTTCTGCAATAATCATCTATTTTTTTCTTCTATTACAACGATTATTAATATTGTAATTTTAGGCTACTATATTTAAGTCCCGGAACATTGCATCAAATACTATTGTACTATGCCTTTTATTTAAAAACCCCGATGAGCCAGTCAGTCATCAACGCAGATGCATATAACGTTATTGGAAGTACTCGCGTTTTCCTTGACATTTGGCCAGTGAAGAGGAAAATTTCTGAAAACTTTCACCCACGTTCAGTCGGATTTTATACAACCAACCCCCCTCACTCTATATTAGTTAAAAGCATTGAATACACAACCTGGCCGTACGTCCCAGATGGGCACCCATCCGAGTGGTGTCCGTGCTCGAAATGGCTTAACATCCGGACTCTTCCCAAGTCTAGATTCCTTGAGTAACTAATTCTGTCGATTACCCTAACGAGATATGACGTCGGTAAAGGGTGTCATTATGCCAATGCTGGATTATTACTACGGCATAGTATTATGCCAAAAATATCTCAGTACTAAATTACGGAAGTTTTCCAGTACCAAGTCAGCACTAGAGCGTCCCATGTGCCATAACTAACAATATTAAATTAGTCCAGGCGCGATACTAAGCCAATTGTAACCATGAACGTAGTCAGTTCCACGCCAACTTAAGTCCAAGTGTAAGCCGTTCTTCGACCGTCACTTTGCCAGTATTAAATCTTTACCATGACTATCTAACACCAACTAACAGCCATCATTACGCCAAAATTGTATTCTTGCTACGCCAATGTAACGCCAGTACCATGAAGACTAGCTTTAACGAAAAGTAGTTGTTTTGTCAACACTAGATTGATACTGTGCCAGTATTATGCTGGGCCCATGACGATTTAATACCAGTATGAAGCCGAGATTATGCCATGCATATATTGTGAATATGCCAATAATAAATGAGTACTAGTCCGGTACTGACTGCCAGTATTGTGCCAGGTCACCTTTTAGAACTTTGCCAGTATCAAGCCAACATTAGAGTCTACTTTGTGCCAGTACCGCGCCAACATCAAAATGTCTTTGTGCAGCACTGGCGCGGTACCATGCCAGTTGTAAATTTCCACTTGGGTCCTACCAAAAAGTATCTAGCTTTTCGTACCGAACTTTCGATACACGTAGCTACGGTCCTAATTTCAAGATGTTAAAAAGTAGATAGTATTTTTAAGAAAGTATGCAATATAAGTACGAAAGTTTTTAATTAAAGCCTTCGATGATTAACAAATTTCAAATTAATAACTTTAAAATAACATCAAATAAAAACTTCATATATCAGGCAACCTTTACAATAGATACAATAGGGTGATTGCATTTTTCTGGTTTAAAATATAATATAACGAGAAAAATAGAGATGACTCAAGAAATTTGTTTAAAAAATAAAGTTCATGTTACGTGGATTAAAGGATTAAAGGAAAAATGATTAGGGTACTATCAAACCCTAAATTAGGGGTTGAAATAAGGGGTAAGTGGCTAAAAATCAAAAAACTCGCTGAAAAACATTGTAAAGTGTTTTCGTGGGTGGTAAAAATGATTCTATTAACCATTTCTTCAAAATCCTCAACGGTATGGATGGTTTCTCGCTACCATTCTCCTTTCTAGGGGTGGAAATGGACAGCGAGAATCTGAAAACGCGAAATATTGCAGAATAGATTTGCAAATGGTTTTCGTGACTGTTGAATATCATTTCGACAACAATTTCTGCATTATTCTCTACGGTGTGGATGGTTCCTCGTTCCCCCCACTCTAGGGCATATTCGAAGAAGGCATTTTGAAGACCTTAAATAAATTAAATTTTTTGTTCATTTCATTACGAATATAAAACGATTTTAAATTAAAATTTCTCTAGTGATCTCAAAATTCACGTCCTTTGTTCTATCTGTAGCCGTTTCCGAGATATTAATAATTAATAAATATTGTACGTTTTATAAACGTTTATAAAACTTTTGTAAAATGTTCAATAAACTTTCAGATGGACAGACTGCGGACATTTGCAACGTATTTACAACGTTAAAACAACTTTCTTTTCCAACGTTGTACAATATTTTTCAAAGAATATATTTTTTTATTTAATATAATTTTGAAAAAGAGCTAATTATATTATTTTCATAAATTATTGATACACTATTGTTACGATATTGTACTAATGATTTATGTAAATATTAATAATAATATAATAGGAGACAACTCCAAGTACTCCATGAACAGATTCCATGAACTCCAAGTTCATGGTATCTTAATAATTTTTCCGTAATCTGCATTAAATTTACAATATTTTAAACAAATTTTGTATCGAGATCATAATTTCCCTTTGAGATTCAGCTAAAAGAAAAGCAAAAGGTCATCGATTTTTTAAACATGCTCAGCATCACCCCTTACTTCAACCCCCACAATAAGCAATGTGAGCATTCTTACCTATTTTCCTTATTTTCCTTATTTTCTTTATTACAAAAAAAAAAAAACTTTGTCGAGTTATCTCTATTCTTTCTCGTTAAATTAGATTGTAAACCAGAAAAATGCAATTTGACCTATAGTGTGCCGCCGGGCACTCGAAATTTCTCATATAAAATACATAGGTAATAATGACTTTTTGGGGTTTTCGGAATATCATCGGTGGGCTTGGGAAAATATTACGGCAGTAAAGATCCTCCAACGAATAATTATATGTATGTATAAATCATATGGGTTCACCTTCCCTAACACACTCTCACAGAGTGTGTTTTTTTGTGTAAAACAATATGCAATTTTTGATTTTCAGAAAAAGGATTGCCATTTACTTAGTTCTCAACTTTGATTATTCTTTTGACCGATTTTGAAACAATGAAAAACCACTCATCAGAATGAAAGTGAAAATGTTAATTATCTAAATTATTTTTAACAATATACAGAATTTAAAAAAGGGCACGTTTTTCAATAATTTTTTTATGTAAAATATGGAAACAGGGAACAAGAATTTTTTGTGAAACTCTTCGAGCAGAACAAATTTGCTTTTGGACATTACTCTGCATCTGATCTATTTTTTTAAAACAAATTTTGGATTTATAGAAAATCAGTGGCCCTCTTTTCATTTTGAATTTTTTAGTATATTATTTACGAATTTTCAAACAGTGAGAAATCCCCTATCATAATGAAAAAGAAAAGTGACAGATTTTCTTATTGTTTTGAAAAATACCGGATTTTTACAAAAAAAATGTAAAAAAATATTTGATTATTTGCCACTCGGTCTTAAATATTGTTTGGGATTACAGAGAATGCATGAAGCAAGTTGACAAGTCAACAACTTGAGCCAAAGTTGGCTAATTTTGTTTGCTGCGTTGTTATTAATTAAAATATTCAAACAATTCTCCCAAAATTAGAAGAGTTAAAAATTTTTGTTCGCAAAAATTATATAGATGGGGAAATCAACTACCATTCTCATCAATATCAGTTCGTCCCATCCTGTTGCAGAATCCCGGTCCCATTTCCTCTTTTTTCATCACGAATCTGGTTCGATGTCTGAGGCCCACAGGGACTCTGCAATGTGCCGAAAGTGGCCCCTCTTGGGACTACACTACCCGAATTAATCGGGCCAGAAGCACGTAGTATCGGCACTCAGCAGTACTCCATGGATCCTCCCTATCCATGAATATGCGATTCGTAGAGTGGAGTCCAACCTGTACGTGCAAGAGTTAAGAGTTAAGATTCCGTGTGAGTGGGTAGATGTGTGGGTGACGGGTGCATGCGTGTCACGCGTTTACGTGCAACTACAGAACTCCAGATTGGCCCCTCCAAGCTATCTCCTTCACCTCCTCCTTGTGAGGAGAGTAAGAGAGAGCGTGAGAGAAAAAGAGAGATGGAACTTGGGAGGGAGATGTGTGTGCCACTGCGTTGCATTGAGCAAAGCCAGTAAAACAGTCCGACGGCACTTCGAATCGTTGTCACGTCGTGCTGCTCCGCTTACATCACGAGGAACTCATTTTTACGTCACTTGTGCGCGCGAATCGCTCAAATCGCATTTGTATTGTCGAAAACGCAATCAAATTGTTGGAGCCGCCTTCAGGTCGCTGAAAGCATATTCAAATTTCGGCATAGGATCCCGCCAATGGGACCAGCTGTTCCGCGAGGTGTACAGTGTTTTTCGTCATCTTCTTTTGACAGCAAAAATCAATCATCTTTTGATATTTCTCAGAAATAGAGGAGGTTGAAGAAGAATTTCCTCCGTCTTAAGTCGCGAGATTGAAATTACCAACTCCTCTTATTTTCGCGTTAATTAATTTTGCTGCGCTTGAGCTCTTCTTGGGCTTATCGTTAGTGTCTAGGGAAACGTGGATGTGTTAATAATTAATGTCACCTGACTGTTACACGTCGAATGTATTCTGTGAAATTCAACTGAAAGAGAGTGCACCTGACAAGAAAGTGCGCGTATTTTATTTGGAGAAGATTCTTATTTCTTGATGGAAGATCTGTTATTTATGAGGAATTTAGTTTCTTTTAAGAGAGCTTGAGTTGCGAGGTCAAGGATTCGTCATTTGAGAAAAAGGATTATATGGAATTGGAGAAAAGTGATCGTATAAATGAATGCAAGAGGCTTGGAATCAACCTTTCGGATAACGAGCATATAAGACGGTAATTCGGGGGTTTATTCTTGTTGAGACCGCTTGGAAGAGCGGAAAATTACGATTAATAGTTGGGGAGCTGAGGGATTTAAATGACCCACCTGCATTTGGAGATTTCTCTTATTCTCTCTTTGATTTATTGCCTGAAGATTATTTTATATTCGTAAATAATTGAAGGCGTAAAAAGAAGTAATCGGTTAGTTAGGAAAATTTTTTCTGATATGTAATTTGAAGAGTAGTTACAATTATTCTGAAGATCCAAAAGAAATATATTGAGAATTTATTTTTTTGGCTGGGAATATAACATTATTCAATTTAGTAGACCTAATTTTAAAATGTTTTTATTTCTTTATTTAATATTTGTTCTATTTTGAAGGCTTCAATTTTTATTTTTAAGGCTCTTAGTTTGTAATTGTTGAATTCAATAATTTTAAATAAGATAATTAGAATTAGGTATTTTAGTTTAATACACTTAACTTTTAAAGATTTCGAATTAACTAATTTTTTTAAACGCTTAAAATCTAACAAATTTGGATTTAATACTTTTAGATCAAAATCGAAAAAATATTTAAAGTTTACAATTTACGATTTATAGCTTTGTGTCTTGTTCTTATCAACACAGTTTAAAATTTACATTTTTTAATTTGTTAACATTTTTAGAAAAACACGGTTTTATTTATTTGGAAAAAGCTTAAAACGTTAAAAATTTATGGATGCGAAATTAAAAGTATTCAAATATAAATAATTTTAGACTTAAAGATTACGAAATATACGATTTAAAAATAAAAGCCTTAAAATAAATTTTTTTAAATACTTACCTAGAGAAGGATTAGTTTTGCATTTAAGCTGTTCTTAATTGCAGAATTTAAATCGTTCGAAATTGTGCATTTTAAAAGCAGTTCCTTATATAATTCAACAATTTTTAATTTAAAAAATGAAACTGCATTTAAATTTTTCTAAATTATAAAAATTGAAGCTTTATAATGTTTGAATGATTCCGCGGTTGAAACGACAAATATGGGCAGATTTGAAATTGAAAGCGTTCTAAATTGATTAACCTTACCGTAGACGTTAGATTGAAAGAACTTAAATTGAAACATTTGCATTTAGCTGTAATTCCCCCGAATTTTAGTACAATTTCAAATAAAAAGTCTTAAATAATTATAATAATTGATTGATTTTATGTTTCAAGCTTAAAAAAGTGGGTGCATAATTAGAAATTCAACTCTAACAATATTAGATTAAAATCGTGCAAAATTGATTAATTTTCGATTTAAATTTTCGGAATTGTACTATTTAAAATTTAATGCCTTATAAATAAAAAATATTAATATGGTGAAATATTTATAATTTTTATTAAGTTTGCAATTCCTCAGTTTGAATTGAAAATGTTCAGTTTTGAAACAAATATATATTGTTTAATTTTCGATTTTTCTCATTTGCAGATTATCTAACATTTAATGCTTCAAATTCGAATTAATTCAATTTTAAAAAGCACCTATTTGAAATCGTACAATTATTATTTAAAATCTTTTATTTTAAAATTATATGCAATTTCCGAATGTAAAATTGTTTATTTATCATTCGAATTTTAAAATTTAGTAGATGATAAAACTGCCTTCTGGTTTCAGATTCCTGTTACCGACTTTTAGCAGTATTTTACAACCATCGATTGTTCGAGTCCAGGTTCATTATTTTAAGTTTCTCAATATACAGATATAGATATCGTAAACGGTTCAAAGCAATCAATTGGAAATCAATTAGAAATATAGCAAAGTGAAAAAGAGATTTATGTATAGGAATAAAAGGAGGTTTGTATAAGTCGTACGTCATTGCATCGTCTGCTATCCCATTGCAGATACACGTGTTCTTCGATCGGGATCGATAACGGGATTGTGGATATCGTACGTAATTGCCGAGTAATGCAGGGTCTGAAGTGAGCGTGTCCTGTAACACTAAACTCCTGGACATCTTGAGCGATGAACGGACCTCGAATTCGCGATTCGACATCGATTCACTCGAGTCTCGAAGGAGACGTCCAGAAGGAAGGCCGGAAGCTAAATCGTCACCAGAAGTTCTAATAGTTGAAGGCTGAATTTAAAAGAGACATGGTGCAGCATTGTTGTAGTTGCGCTTACGTATCTTGGATTAATTAAAACGTCCATCGGTAGAAAGCTTAGCGTGAGTCACGCGCCCGTCTTTAAGACTAAGTTAACGAGAGCTCTGCGAGAATTATTATCGGGGGCGTGGTGCCGTTTCGCGATCTTCGTCGTGGAAGTACTATCCACCGGAAGCCGGAGGATTCGTCCTACCCAGGATAAAAAACGCACGAGAGACATGCTCAAAGTCAGCATGTTGGATTATATCGGGGACACGGGGTGAGTTTTGGAAACAAAAACGTTGAAACCATTTTTGATTTGTTAGAACCTATCTAGAAAGTCTATTTTGGCCCACATGAGTGCTAACCAACTTTTGATATTTATATTTACTTGCGGTAAACACCTTTATTGGTACAGTATTGCACATTTAATTGCTAAACTTATAAATAACGTTTAGTACATTTCCTGATAAAAATCTTCGCTGATGATGGTCCTGCAACGGTACAATTCAATAATAAGCTAATAAGTTTCAAAATCACTTTCATATTTCAGACATCACACTCGTCCTTTTATTGCCCTCTTTCATCTTCTTTTCCCTTTTTTTAAATAACTCTTTTTTAAAAAACCTCCCCATTTTCTCGTTTTTTCGCCCAAATGCGAACTAAATTAATAGAACTCTATAAGCGAATTCAATCATTTTTGGTTCAAAATAAATTTGTAGGCAGATAACTATGTTATTATATTTTTTGTTCGAAATTAAACTCGTTTGGTTACATTCCTACTATTTGGTTGAAAATTTAATTATTATGTTGAAAAAGCAACGATTTTGTTAAAAAAAATATTTTTTGTTCAAAAATTCAACTACTTGGTTGAAAGTTGAACTACTATATTTGTCTAAACTATTCGCTTCAAAGTTGCTATGAACGGACCATGCAAATATATTAATAATATCCTCTCATCGACAAATTTAGAAGAAGTCTAAGATTTTGTAAGATTTTTGTATGATTCTGGCCCAAATTAGGAACTGATCAGTTTTCCATGATAACAAACTTCTAACTTCTCACAAATCTATTCAGGGCAAATATATTATGACCAATTAATGATATGCACTTGATAGCCGTTAAAAGATAATTACTGTATACTTTCTCTTGATTATTCCTGAAGTTTTTGATTCCTACTTTAATATTTGTGTTGAAAGGCATTAAAAGCCAGGAGTGAACGTCATGAAATAACTCATAATGGAATAATAGAAGTTTAGTTATTATTCCCGGCTTTTAAAAAGAACTTTTTTAAGTTTAATGCAAACAAACGAATTGAGTGAGTTTTTCCTTATTAAAACATTTATATAAAAATAACTTGTAGCTATTATTCTACTTGAGCATTGTTACATTTTATTCCTCTTTAGCTGCATTCTCTTTAGAAATATCAAAATATTAGTACTTTCTTGGGTAAATATTTATTCTCTCTCTCTCTCTCTCTCTCTCTGTACAAACCAGATTAGTAACTTTTGATTAAATTAAAGGCTATAAATGCATTATATGATATGAAACTTTTCTCTCTCCTAACGTTTCGTCATTTGTTCCTTTTCATACATAAAGCAGGATATTTACTACTTCGTTACAAATCATTTTCAAAAAGGAGGAAAACAAATGACTTTTATACAAATGTCAATGCTTTCTTTATTTTTTAAATGTTACGCATTCAGATAATATTTTTTATAACTGCCGCTATCACGAAGTATGATAATTTTGTCCCTGGTATGTAGAAAATTATTAGGAAGTGCAATTTCTTTCGTAATGTACCTACCTTCCGAGTTTATTGAGTTTACCCATGTGTATAATAATCATTCCCGCGATAACAAATTGCTGTAAGACTTTAAGAAGCATATTTTCCCACTTTTTATAGAGTTTTGTTCATTTTTTTCTTATCTTCCCCGTTCCTGTTGACTTTTATATGTTTGAAAAGTTTTCAACTGAAAGTTCAAAAAAATCGAATAGCTTTTTCAAATTGAAAACATTAATAATTTAACGAATTTAAGCCAGCAAAATACACTACCGGTCAAAAGTTTGGGTTCATCTCTTTTTTGACAATTGATTAAGTTCTCTTAATTTTAATTATGTCAAAGCTAAAATTTTGGCTCCTTAAAGGTTTAAATGATCTCAAAATTCTGTATAAAATGAACCCAGGATGAAGCCTATTTGTCTATTTTTCGAGTAGATATTCCAAAAATGGTGTGAATTTCAATGTTTTCTTAAATTTGTAATAACGTCCGTAATAATAAATTTTTTTAATGTACCTAGGCTCATTTTAAAGCTATTTTCCACATTGTCACAAAAGTTTATGATTGTAAATTTTAAAAAAATTTCTTATTACAGTGCGAGAACTTAAACTATTTTTCCACAGTATATCACAAGAGCGTTATGACCGTAAATCTAAAAAAATATTATGACAGAGCAAGAACTTAAAGTTGTTCTATACTAATAAGATGTTTCGATACTGTGGAAAAATAGCTTTAAAATGAGCCTAGGTAAATTAAAAAATATTAATTATTACGGAAGTTGTTACAAATTTAAGAAAACATTGAAATTTACACCATTTTTGCAATATCTATTCGAAAAATAGCCAATTAGGCTTCATCCTGGGTTCATTTTATACAGAATTTTGAGATCATTTAAACCTTTAAGGAGCCAAAATTTTAGCTTTGACATAATAAAATTAAGAGAACTTAATCAATTTTCAAAAAAGACGTGAGCCCAAACTTTTGACCGGTAGTGTATGCATGAAAAATCGATTTAAAATTCGACTCCTGTTCTGTATACAGTAAACAGTTATACACACTTTAAGTTAGGTTAAATGTTGAGAATAAATCTGTTGGATAAAAAGTGTTGAATCGTCTTTAAAATTCAAGAATACACTATATAATTATACCTCGTGAATCATGTAAATCACTAACAAGTTGTTATTCCTCGTACAAAACAAGATTCCGAACCACATTGTGAAGCCGCTTTATTCTATTAACATGTGTAAAATGCCGTTGAAATGATTCTTTGTGTCCTTATCAATATGAAAATGATTAAAGGGAGAGTGCTCGAGGCGTTAAGTAATCCTATCAGGCACTTAGAGTTATTACTTGGCTATACACATTTATCAAAGCGAATGACATCTTTCCTATAATTCTTACGTAATTAAATTATTGATTCTTTTTTTTTCAGTCTCAGTTGTGAATTAAAATAGATTCAAAAGTGAATTGAAAATTAACGCACGTGTATTCAAAATTGAACAATACTTTTGAATTTAAAGTGTTAATGATTGAATAATGAAAATTTTTTTAATACTTTGAACATTGATGTAGAGAAAATCTCAACTTAAAAATCATTCATTTTTTTGGGTTTTAAATCTCAGGATTAAAAATTTGTGGAATATTGAAAGCTTGAAATTTATAATTAATGATTTAAATAATTATTTATTATCTAGTAATTATTCAACGTTTAAAAAATGACTTGTTTTACATAGTTTTAATATCAACGTCTCCATATGAAAATGCACTTTTTTTCTGTCCGTTCAGAAGAGCTAATTACACTTTAAAATGTTTATAATATTCAGAAATATGGTTACAAATAATGAAACTAGTATAATGAACACAGAATTTGTCTAGAAGTAGCATTTCAAGGGTTAAGAAAGATTTTGTTTGTAAATTATTGGCACGTTTATATATACTTTTAAGATAATTGATATATCATCTTTCTCTCAAAAGAGTTATGTTTTGTCATTCTATACTTAATATAAAATAAAAATTGACCTGGCGGTACGTTATTATAAACATTGACTTTGATGGACACTTAGAGAATAGGCTAGAAACGTGGTCTTGAACTTGAGAACTTCAATTGTTACAAATTACCTAAACCCCACCAAAAATATCTGTAAATTTACTGAAAATATAGGTAAAGTTATCAAAAAAAATTATGAAAACTATTGCAAAGTTCCTGGAAATTTATGTTGATCATTGTGAACTCATTGATATTTATATGAAGCAACAAATATTTACAAAATTTAGAGTATAGAAGGGCTATAGATTTTTAGATTAATGTAGAGATCCCGTGTTTATTTAAATAACACATTCGTTCCGCAACACTGCTCCGACCCAGGTTGCTGATCAATATCTCTAGCGATCAAACCAATTAAAGACCCTCACAAAGTCATCATGTGAAGCTCCCCACTTGGGCTCATTAGTATCCAAGTCCTTTTTTTTGGCTCCATTCAATCCACTGACACTCTTTTTATAAACTATTTGTAGCCACACTTTCCTATCCTGACATACCTCTCTGGCTTCATTCACGCCTATGCATTTTTGCATGCTATAGCTCTTGTGTTTCTATGATTTCTTATATCTCTTCGAACCAGGATCTTATTTATACATTCTAATAATTCTTTCCGCGGTCTTCCTTTAGGCATATTGCCCAGAGGTATCAGCTTATTTAGTATACCCTGAGTAAAATATATTTAAAAATACTTATTCGCAGATCAGTGCAAATAACAGAAGAAAATACAGTCGACGCTATTTACCTTGCCGCGGATGGGACCCTAGGAGAGTAATTTTCCTGGAAACGATGTTCCCCCTCTCTCGAGTCTATTCTTGGTGCGTGGTGCTTGATGCGAATTGTTTCGCTCGCTACGTATGTAGCCGCGCGCGGATCAGTGTTTACAAACAGTGAAAGTTCGATTTTCAGAATACATATTGTGAAAGTAATGATCACACATTTGGTTCCAAAAAATTGTGAGCACATCGTTCTTTCGCAGAATAAACTGAAAAATAGGTTAGTATTTACGAATTATTGATAAACCTTTGATTAAATTTGCCATACTTGAGGTTATCTCACGTGACAAAGAAATTATCATAAGACATAAATATTATATGATTTCGAAATTCTTTCATAAGCCTCATTAACAAAGCATATAATGACTTTTTGCACTTTAAAATTGCCTTAAAAGACCTAAACAATTGACGGCAACGTAAATAGCGAGCTGAACAATTCTCGGATGCCGAGACGTCGCGGTCGTGGTGGGGGAAGAGCTCGACCGAGAGTTAGGGAAAGTGGCAAGGTAAATCGGCAGGGTCAGTAGCGTCGACTGTATATGGGATGTCCTAACTGGATTTATGCTAGGAAGATCATGTACGGATCAAATATTTAGAATAGCTTTAGACAGATCGCAGAAAAAAGTTTAAGAGTGAAGAAAAAAAGTTTTCAGCGCATTTGTTAAACAAGAAAAAATGTTTGACAAAGTGGATAGAAGTAAAGTTTGGAAAGTCCTGGAAGAATACGGAGTCAATGGATCGCTTCTATAAGCAATAAAAACAATATATGCAGGTAGCAAAGGATGACTTTTTCGATATTATTCAAGGTGTTCAACAAAGTTGCGTTATCCCAGGTGAAAATACACCACCGGCCCAGTACTGGCCCAGTACAGCCTGCCGGAGTTCCAGTACTGAGTCAGTACTGTATTGTAATGCTTGGCGGTACTGACGTGACAGCACTGGCGCAGTACTGACCGACAGTACTGGGGCAGTACTGGCAAACCACTGGCAAACCACTGGCGTACGAAAATGCCGTAGTTAATTTTAAAAATAATAAAAAACTATTTAGTTGTTTTAAAGACCATCCATCCATTCATCATCATACGACTGCATATCGTCCAAATATTATTTATAATCACAAAAATATAATTTAGAAACTATTTGTTTAATTTTAACACACACTATTTCTATAATCTAATGATATAACAAAAAAGGTATTTAAAAAATAAATAATAATTGACTGCGAGTATTTTGTCAATACTTGTTTTGTAATGCCACTGCTTAGAATGAATACATATATTACATTTTTAAACATTATATTACAAATAAAATTTCTAACGCTAAGGGGGACCCGAACCTACATATCTATACCACCTAAATCTATCACCTAGCATTCGGGAGTGCTAACCACTGCGCTAAATCGAAAAGTTAAAACTTGGTGAAAAAGCCATCCTCATAAGCTACAGTTCAGAAAAGTTCAAGTACCAAAATTTGAGCTCTCTTTCTCTAATTATTTATTATTATACGACGTTATGTGAATGTAAAATACACGAACTTCTAACAGGAATATCAATTAAATAATGATTAAATAAATAATTTAAATCGACTACAATTTTTTTTCGTGTAATATTTTATTTTTTCGCGTTTTAGACAATTTTAAAAGTTCTGATAATAACATTTAATGAGCATTTGAAATTTATATAAACGGAACTTAGAAATTTTACCACGTTGCGCAACCATTAATAACAATTTTCTTTAAACCTTCGTGTAACGTTTTGGTTCTTAGGTGTTTTAGACTATTCTACAACGATTAAGACATACATCCAATGTAATTTTTTCTGAACATTTAAAATTTTTCATGGAGGTAGAACTTAGAATATTTTCCTTAAAAAAGTAATAGAAAAAAAATGTTTTCACCTTAATTGTATAGTCAATTTTTCGACATTTCAAAACACCCTGACAACATTTGTAGACGTGATTTTTTTTAAGTCTATTTTTGTACTACTGGCATAGTGTCGCCCCGGTCTTGCAGCCAACGTTCTGCCAGTACTGGGCGAACCACCGGCTGTCTGTACTGGTTGGCAGTACTGGGCCAGTACTACGCCGGTGGTGAACTCCGGCGTACTACCGACATTTCCACTTGGGATGTCATCATGGTTATTTATTATATTCATGGACAAGCGTCTAAGAATAGCCCTCTTTGACGAATAAGGTGTAGATCTTGAGGCAGTGAGGGTACGTGTGGTAGCTTTCGCAGATGATAAGATTTTTATGGATCAGTCAACCGAAGATTTGCAAAGAATACTGAACAAACTGAATCCAAGCATCAAGAACATGGGCCTCAAAATTTGCGTAAATGAACCAAAAATGATCGTCTTCGAATGAAAAGTAAAAATATATTTAATAAGGCTAAAAGGACAATACATAATTCTATATTTATACTGACTGAACTGTAAGGTCGCGAGATGTGGACCTACAAAAAAAAGAGATAAGAGTAAAACTAACGCGATCAACATGAAATTCCTTCTCATGATATGCGGCAAAGCACTGATGGACAAATTGAGTAGTGTGATAATCCGCATAGAATGTGGTGCGGAGGAGACACTAGTTGATATATGTGAAAGAAATTTTCTAAGATAGTTTGGGCATGTTAAGAGAATAAAATATGAACTATTGACGAAACAAATATATTAAGGAAAAGGAATTGGCAGTGTGTCCAGAGGCAGACCGCGGAAAGAATGGTTATAGAATGTGTAAATAAGACTTTAATTCAAAGTTGCATAAGAAGCCGTAAAAATATAAGAGCTTATAGTAGATAATTCATGGACGCGCGGAGAAAAATGTATAGCACAATGACTTCGAAAAACCTCTGTATTGATATAAAGCGCAATATGATTATGTACAAGCAGGTTTCGGAGCTTTGTACGATATTATATAATGCACTAACATAGAAATATGTATTGCCCGTTTAGCTTTACAGGATATATTATTACTTCTGATACTGATGCTGCCCTACCGATAACCTTCTTAACTTCGTTTATACTCCTATCTAATTCCCAATTTATTTTTTCGTCACTAGTGAATAGGCTACTCACCCTTAGCTTCAAGCATCATAATTTTTATGTACCTTAATTTTGAGGCCTATGTTCTTTATGCTTATATGCAGTTTGCTCAACATTCTTTGTAAGTTTTCGATGGACTCTGCCATAATAACCTTATCATTTGCGAACGCTAACCCACGTACCTTCACTGTCTCGAGATCTACACCTTATTCGTCGAAGAGGGCCATTCTGAGTTTCCCATTATCCCTTACACTTGCCTATGGTTTTTATTGCTCCCAGGAGCCATCCAATGACTGTTCTCTTTCAGGACTTCCCAAAGTTTTTATTTCTGTCCAGTTTGTCAAACGTTTTTTCTAAGTCAAAAAATAAGCAGAAAACCTTAATTTTTACTCTCAATCCTTTTTCTGTGATCTGTCTCAATCTAAATATGTGATCCTTTCATGATCTTCCTGATATAAATCCACTTTGGACTTCTCATATATTTTTTGCTGTTATTTTTATTTTCCTATATGAGTAAGTTTTTTTTAAAATACTTTACTGACAGTATTTAGTAAGCTGACGCGTCTGTAATTATTTCAGTTGCTTTTATCTCCCGTTCTTTTATATATTGGGACGATAATAGCCTTTTTCCAGTCATCTAGAACTTCTCCCATCTCGATACAAAAATTTATCAACTTGAAAAAATCTGTCCGTCTGTATCATATAAAATTTTACCCTCGCTATTTCTAATGCTAACTTTTTACTCGCTTTATTTTTCTTTATTTAATGACTACAAGCAGAAAGCCTGTAAAGTTAAACAATTTCGAAAAAAAATTAAAACTTGTACTTTTTAAAATTTTTACAAATAAAATTCCGAAACGTGTATCCTGATATCACTGCGCGAGATAAAAGTGATATTAATTTGTTATGTTTACACTATAATTAGAATAATGAATTCCCAAACTTCCTCATTATTTGCAATTTTTCATTTTGACTGCTACTAATTAAATTTCTATTGTAAGGTGACAAAGAATTTCTAGCTATGGAAAACTCCCTAGCCTAGAAGATTGTATTTATATTTGATAAATAATTCGGTATATTTGTTGCGCAGCCAATACCGTTTAATTTTAAATTTTCCGCTCCAACAGTTCGACGCAGGGGTACATGCAGTGCAGACAATTTGTAGAATATTGTGTAAAAAAAACGCTACAACCGAATTCACGTGGGGCTTTGGCGCGCACTGCGCAAGGGGGCCTCAAGTGTTCAAAACGCGTTTCATGCACAAAGGCCCCTAAGGCCTCAGCTCGTATCTCTCAGCGGACGCCTTTGAATCCAACCGTAAATCATTTGTGGATAAGCTACTTATCAAGAAACTATTTGTCACAAGGCGTCTTGAGGCGACCTTAAAAAATGTGTGAGCGCAATGTTTCTGAATCGACTATACTTTAAGTTTAGACGTTAATAAGGCTATCTCTCCCTAATAAAGAAAAGACGAGATAAGTTCTACAAACGTTTTCTGTCTGCCGTTTATTTTATTATAATTTGTATCTTCTTTAAAATATATTAAAAATTCAAACTTTTTCAACATTTTTAAGCTGAAATTTTTTTTGTATATAAAAATAAAAGATTTTTCAGTATGTCGAAGCATCGAAATTTGATTATTTCTAATTTTGGAAGCATTCAAATTAAAAGGCACTTTCAATTTGAACAACATACAAAATTCGAAAACTATCAATTTTGAAGGAGTCCCGTTTTTAACTTTTAATTTTATTTTTGTCATTTTTGTAATTTGGGAGGCAAATAATTAAAAAGATGTTTAATAAATTTATATTCCACTTCCTTAAATTCTTAATGTTAAAGAATCACCCCGTATATTAAGCATTTAATTTGAGCGATTCTAGAAAAATAAATAGTTTTAAAATATCCAGTTGGAAATATAAATATTAAAAATATTTAACATTGGATAATTGGAAAATGAAAAGCTTTTAAAATTGGATTCATCCAAATTAAAACAGAATCAGAATTATTACTAATAAAGTAATAAATAATAAAAATCGTCAGATAAAAAAGTTTTTTTTTCGGCCCTTCACGAAGGATAATTTAAAAATTATGAAAAATTATTATTAGCATTAATTCGAGTGTGGAAGCAAATCTAGCAAAAATTCAGTACGCAAGTAAAAACCGCTGCTTAACTTTGGGGATTGAACGAGAAGCCTTAAACAATTCCATGTGTCCAAGCGGGCAATTTAATAATTTGGGATTATAATTTTTTTCATTTTGATATCATATCTCAGTTGGAAATAGTGATTTATTCAAGGGTCTGTTCAAAAAATACTTGGACATTTTTAACACCGTTTGCCCATTTAACACACCGTAGTTTTTTTTCGATCTCCTACTCCTTCACTGAAAACAAAAATTAGTTGGGACGACTAATAAAATTGTCAGGACAACTATTTTAGCTAGTAAATAATGATACTGCTATTCATTTACTTGTAAGGACTATTTTTGGTAGTTAGAGCACGAGTAGTTGCTGTTACTGTCTAATTAGGTAGGCTAACTACTTTGGTTTGTCACAAAGACTGTCTGTAGGTAGTTGAACTTATTAATATAGTTAGTCATGTCTTCTATCTCTAGATGTAACTATTTTTTATTTATTACAGATAATAATTTAAATAGCTTTAACTACACTATCGAAATGTGGATTAAAAAGACTCAAGTGGGCAAGCGGGAATATTTTTTTAGGATATACCTTATAGGGACGCTGACACCAGTTCAGCTGAAAACACGTTTTAAAAAAATATGTACCTATGCCCAATAAGATCTTCCTAATTGCAGATGCACTTTTGAAGGTTATGATTTCCAGTAAAACTTTAAACTCTTTTGATTGTACAATTTCTTATATATACCTTCGAATGCTTCAAAATAATCCGCGAAGCCTCAACTTTCCACATTTTTCATACTTCCATTATTTATATAAAAAAATTACCTGTCAAGGTAGCAAATAAAATAGTTACGCCACCTACTTTAATTTTTTAGAGAAATCAATTGTTGGTACAGATCACTAATAAATTAGTAACTTATACTACTAAAACATTACTAACGTAAACTAGTCAATCATACTACAACCGGGTTCCTAAACCGACTATTTGCGCTTAATTGGTGTTACTAAATGACCAGTTGTAAGAACCAATGAATGCTTTACTAATAAACAGGTAGTAGCCCCAACTATTAATTTTTCTCAGTGTTATAGGTGTTACGTAAGTTTTTCACAAAAGCTAATTTATCAAATAAGAGACAACCTCAATTTATTTTTTAAAACATTTTTTTTCTAATTACTATACTGGCAAGAAATGCGAGAACACTAATCTTTTATTAGTATTTTTGTCTCGTGACTATAAAATACCTTTTTTGTTTCAATTCTATACAAAGATATTGCAAAAATACAAAAATGTTTAAATTTTCTTCATTTATGAATAAATTGTGGAATAATCGAAATTTTACATTGTTCTGTGGCTCATTTTACAGATAAATTTACTTCAAACGTCGGTGTTGTAAAATAGTATTGTTTTTTCCTTGGATTATTTCGAACTTTGAACGTAAGCAAACAATTGGAAAAAATTGAAACGTAAATCATTTTCAAAAGAAATATACAAAATAATTTAATGAATTTTGCATTATCATCGCAATCCTTATTTTTTCAATCCTTTATTTCAACTGTGCAATTTTTGTAAATTTTTACATTTTCTTTATCTTAACAAAATATAACTTGACAGCGTCATTATGTAGAAAACCTCGAATTACCCCGCCTCCCTTAAGTTACGCAGCTTAGAAATATTCCCGCTCCCAGCTTCCCTATACCAATAACGGCGTTACGTATTTTTCGAACGGCCTCTTAGTGTTAATTAATTTTTAGTAATTATAATCCTCAAACAAAGTACCAACTTTTCAACCTGCATTTTTTAAATTGACAAATCTAATTAGCCCTTGCATTGAAATGGATTTAACAAGAAAATATTTTTACGGTTCAGTTTTTCTTGTTTTTTTTTTAATCTTGAAGGATTTAATTGCAAAGCTTCGTATACTTTGAAAGGAATTTAAATGCAAGGTTTTAAGAGTTCAGTATAGCATTATTATAATTTTGTATTATAAGATGTCAAGATTATGACGCAATATTAATTTTAACTGCTTTTAAATTCAAAGATTCCATGTTGAAAAAAAATCAGAATAACACAAAAAGGTTGAAATTGAATTTATTGCTTATTAATTTTTATAAGAGAATTGGAACAATGTTAAGGATGAAAACCGCGAAAGGTGTTTCATTGCCCATATTAGCCACTTTTTTAGAAGCTGCAATTAGAAAGTCACCTTCGCTTTGTTGTTCATGAAACTAACTTAAGAGCTTAGCTCGGTGCGGTTTTTCATTTGGAAACTTGCGAAACGCAGGCGAATTCCGCGCATATGCTTTCGCCATCGTTCCTTCAATCGCGAATCCGGACCGCAAGATTTCCCGCAAAATGTCAAAACTACTCGTTCATCAGTGAACCGAGCTTCTATTTCAAACCTGTTATATATCAAGTTAAGAAAATAAATTAATCGATGACAAATCAATTAAATTATCTCAATATCAAATCGTATATATGTACTTTGAAACTCTACATAAGATTATAAATAAAAGAATTTATATGTAATGATCTTCCAATAATTTTAATAATTAAAAAACCTGTAATTTTGATTATTGACATTCGAAATTTCTTCAATTTTTAAGATTTAGAATTGAAAACTTGACTTATCTTCAAAATTAATCAAATTTAAGCATTTTTATTTATAAATATCTTTAAAATTTAAAAAATTTTAATCTAAAAATTGTACAGATTTTAAGACTTACACAATAAAAAATTATGTAATTTTGATAATTTACATTCAAAATTTCTTTAATTTGGAAAGTTATTGAAAACTTGACTTTTGATCTCCAAAAATCATAAAAATTTAAACATTTATATTTGTACATAAATATTTCTAATTGAACAGCTTTTAATTTTTTGAAAATTTACGATTAAAATTTATGCAAGTTTAAAGTTTTATGTTTAGAGCGTCTATAATTTGATAATTTGCATTCGAAATGTCTTCAATTTGGAAGATTTAGAATTGAAAACTTAAATTTTGATCTTCAAAATTATCAAAATTTAAGAATTTTTATTTAAATATTCATTTTTAAAGTTAAAGAATTTTTTATTCAAAATCTTCATAATTGAACTATTAACAAAAATATATTCAAAACTTCAACATTTTAAATTATACGTGTTCAACTGTAAACCTCCTTAAAATTGATCAGTGTCGAAAATGAAAGACATGATTAAGACCCAGATCTTCAGAAAATATCCTTTAAGACCATTTCATTACGATATAATATCCCACATTAACCTATTAATTTTCCTGTTTGATCAATTTTATAGTTCTTCAAATTGAAGTCTACATTCTAATTTGCTAATTAGGGAATCAAAATAAGAAACTCGCAATAAATGCGCGTGGTGCGCTAATTTTGCTAGTCCAATATATTCGATATTTTATCAAATGAAATTGTTTTCTAACAAAAAAAAAAGGAATGATCAAATGTTTTTGATTGCAATACCATCTCGGATAATAAAAATGCAAAAATCATAATCCTCAATGTATTAATTACGATACTTAAGCTGGGAAAAAGGAATCTGCTGATTTTCTTCATGCATTAATAATGACTTCTGGCATATATTTAAAAATTTTGAACTCAACTCGTTAACAAACGTTGAGGAACAACTTATTCTATAGGTCGATCTCGATATGTAGAGGAGCTTAACATCCCAGAGCACTAAAACGTCCGAATGGCAATCCCATTTACATTTTCGATTCGACCCTTAACAAGGAGTCGCCTCGCACGCTCTCGTGGCATAACTTGAATTTCAAATCAACCTGTATTGATAGCGTGCCTGTCCCATTCCCAGATCCCATACCAGAGGTATGAAGTGTTCGCATAGGAAACGCGCTGCCAATGTTTTGCTTGGTGCAACCGGCTGGTCAAGCATCGAGCTCGACGACCTCGTTCGCTCGAACAATTTGCTAACGTTTGCACCTCGGATCTGATAAATATACCTGTACATCAACATGCACAGTATACCGTGTATACAGTCAAAAGATTAAAGGGCATTTTAAAGGATTTTCGAATGTGATATAGGATCATAGGGATGTTTTTTAAATATTTTAGGCCCCTATCCTCTATTGTAAGGATGTGTAAGATTTTTCGCCGCTCCCTCTCCTATTCGCACGTCAGATTTTATATTTTTTACTCAATATATGAAAATTATATATTTGTGGGTGATTCTGAACCTACATCTATTTAGATTATTATATTTTCCAACAAGGAAAAGAAATAATACAAAAAAGGAATGCATTTCTAAAATTTCTAACATTTAATACATTTTTTTGTGAGAGGTAGTTTGGAGGCCTGTTTTTTATTTTTGAATCTTTTTCATGCTTATTTTGCATAAAATTATTCATGATAAAATATATTTCTTTAAAAAATTAAATAAAAAAAATATAAATTATTTTTATCGTAAACGAGATTTCAAGAGGTTTTATGGTATTTGAAATAATTTAAAAACAGTTTGAAAAAATTACCTAATACAATGTCGGAGAGTATCTCAAATTTTCAAGGAATTTTACAGGACTTTACAGAACTTCAAGGACTTAAATAAGATTTTTCAAAATTTGATTTGATTCTAAAGGATTTCAAGAGATAGAACGAAGAATTTATACGGATTTTGAGGGATTGTAAGGAATTAATAACGATTTCTGCGGATTAAATTCAATTTAAACAGAATTAATGTAGTTTTAAAAGATTTCAGAAGATTTTCAAAGACATCAAAGGGGCCATCCGTTTACCACGTGGTCGAATTTCAAGATATTCAGTAAGATTCCCACGGTTTTAATGATTTCAACGAATTTTAAAAGGATTTCAAAATTTTCAAGGAGCTTCGTATGGTTTCGAAATAATTATATAACAATTAATTAATAAATCGAAGATATAAATATCAAAATTCGAATCACTTTCATAATTTGGAATGGCACATCTTTGAAATAATGTAAAGCCTGCATAAAAGTCCCCAAAAATAAAGCTAGATCGCCATACTTGTTTACATTTGCATCGACGCACGTTTTTACGATAGGAACGAATCGAATATAACAAATTATATGCCACTCATTCATAACATCCTGCTGCGGCGATTGTGGGTCTTTCGGAAAAAGGGGTTCCAGAAAGTCCTGCAAGTGAAAAGGCGAGAAATCAAGTCAAGAGCGAGCACATATTTCCCCGCTAATTCTGATCTGTTTGTTATCTCCTCGTCTTTTTCTTTTCCTCTTCAATATGGAGGGAGGCTGTTATTCGTGGAAATGATACTTCTCAGGCAAGGTTGTCGAGTTCGTAAGTACGAATATGCCTTCGTGTATGTGCAATTTCCACGTAGGAGTATTCGAACGATTCAAAATATGAAGGCGCGATCGCTCACGAGAAAGCAGGGAACTTGAATGAATGACTTCGAAGATACATTGACATATAAAACCAGACCCGCGAGCACTGCACTTTATGTAAACCCCGTTTCATGCCCCATAAAATACAGCAAGCAATGTGCGCGACTGTATCCTAATTTTATTTGCATTCTTTGCTTCTCTTTATGTTCTTTATTTTTTTATTCAAGTATTTAAAACTTATTGTTACAAATGGTTTTAGATACCTATGAGTTCTAAATCTACGAGCAGAAATTGATTACTTTTATCTAGGACTAACATTCAGTTAACTCCAACTTCAAGCCATCAAAGAGACTCAAAGTAATTTATTCATGTAACTGACGATAATAAAAGGTCCCGGAAGCTGGAATTACAACATTTTCATATCGAAATGGGTACTATGTCAGAATTTAGTTCTTATTTAGTGCTAATTTATGCTGCAGAAACAAAATTTTGTGCCCGGTAATTTTGGTCAAAAACATGTAATAATGCTATCTTCAGCGTAAGCGACAACTCCGGTATGCCAAACTTGTAAACTATTACCCGGGTAGAAATTGCCTCTTTATGCCTAAACTAAATACTGGCTCTCACGAGGCCGCAGCCAGATTTCCTAGCTAGAAAAACCTAAGATTTCCCTCTGCTGGCCCTCGACAGGTTATTGTCATGTGCTACTTGTCTTACATTATTTATATACTCACTTTTTAGCACTATATTTTTCAATTAAACTAGATAAAAAGCTTTATTCGTAAAGCTTTATTTAAAAAATAATTTCTATCAATTAATTATTTTCTCGAGGGGACCTTGTAAAGCCCTCAACAGGTAAAACGGGTAATACATCTGTGAGTGCAAAAAAGTACATTAATTTTTCTTAAAGATCGATTTAATTTGAAATCACGTAAGTACGTTTAAAAATCATACATAACAAATTTGCGCAGGAATTTAGTGCTAATTAATTGCTCTAGATTTTTGCTATGCTAAAAATCTGGGCATTTTTTTCACAAAAAACGTGAAGTGATGCTGGCTTCAGGTGACTCTGGTATGTGAAACTCGCACTGAAAAAAACGATATTCTAATTTTCAGAATTTCCCACTAAGTTGAAGAATATTTGCAACTTAAATAAGCGCCAAGAATATTTTCTTAAAGTAAGATCGAGGCCCTCTTACCTTGAGAATATATATTCTTTTTAAATTATTCTTGTCTATATGATAATAAGGTATAGTTAATCTTAGACTACAGAGGTTAGGTTTCAGTGTGACTGCACGAAATAAATACATAATAAATATATGTAAATAGTGCATTGCGAAATCCTTAATTGAAAAGTAAATACATTGTGAACATCAAAGCCAGCAGTAAGTATACTGTTAAATTGAGTGAGTAAAAAATGTATAGGTTAAAAACTATTTTTCCAAT
>NC_046665.1:46579744-46581041 GCF_010883055.1 Belonocnema kinseyi
TTTCGCATTTATTCTTCCCAACAATATTCTCATTTTAAGAATATTTTCTCCCTTATGTTAGAATATGCCTGTAAGAATATGATACTCTTAGTATTAGAATATGGTTTTTTCGGTGCGGAAATTATAAGTGGTATCAAATACTCCTTTGGGCAGGAATTTAGTGCTCATTAAGTGCTCTGCATTTGTGCTATGCAAAAAATCTGGGCACTTTTTTTACAAAAACGTGTAGTAATGCTGGCTTCAGGTGACTGGCATACACTGTTAGAAAAATCTGTACGAGGTTTAATATACTTGTGTGTGAAGCAAATATGTACTACCGCTTCTGAAATGTAACATACATTGGCTTAGTGAATGTAACATACATATGTATTAAATTTAATATACAGATGAGTATAGCTATGTGCATGAAAACTCAACGTGCTTTAATTTCTTTTAATCTTGTTAAATATTCTCAATTAAATTTATAATCTAGACTTTGTCGACTGAATTATTATTTATTATGAAAGTACAATGTACGGGTAATACTTTTTCCTAATTTCGCCCTGAATAATCAACATTTAAGGCGAAGACACTTAATTGTAGGTTAGGTCTGTTATTTATTTGCTTAATTGAACTTTCTGACTGGAAATCCAATTTTATTTCTAAAGTGTCGTCTATAAACTGTAAGTCACCTGTGAAGATCATTTTGTCGGTCGTTAATTGAGTGAAACAGATGTTAATAAGCAGATAAGTTATAATAATAATTACCTAACTTTTTATTTTCTCCCATTTTCCAGCGACTAAATGGTCTTTGAAAAAAAATAGTACTTGGCGTGATGTAATATCCAAATGTTAGGTTAGTCAAAACCTACTATATGACATTCAAACCACCAAAGCCGGAATGTACAAACTAAGTCGTGACCGTCTGCATCGAAATTGATGCCTGGTCGTTCGAACAAATTTCCACTAGATTTTCTGCGGAAGTTTAAAAGTATCTTAGATATCTAATCTTGCAGTGGCAGTGTCATACATGAATTATAAGGTAAATACAATTGTGTAATAAAAACAGAAATTTTTTACGCGATGAGTAGGGATGTAAATTTGCATGAAACTTTAGTCTGATGAAAAGTTTCATGAAACATTGGGAGTTTTGTGAAACATTGCAATGTTTCAAATATAACGGCGGGAACATTCAAACTGATAAGATAAAAGCCTATTAGGTACGAGGGTAGTTCAATAAGTCCTTAGAATGAAGTATAAAAACAATTTTTTTTGGGTAAATTTTTTTTTATTTTTCAACATAATCTCCTTGGAGCTC
>NC_046665.1:46581141-46585192 GCF_010883055.1 Belonocnema kinseyi
TCGTTTTTTTTTTCATTTTTCTTAACGAACAATTTTTTTTTCAATTGGTTATAAAAACACGTAAACTCAGAAGATGTGGACTGTGACTGCACCATATATATATATATATAGTCGGGAGTGGTTCGGACTGAAAACAGATGATTTGGAGCGATTCGCGCGCCATATGTTGGCCATTCTAAGGACTTATTGAACTACCCTCGTATTTTCACTTCAATAAACAGCTAACTTCAGTTCTTAGATTGCTGAGGGGAAAATAAGGTACCAAATTTAATGAATTAATAAAATAATAATAATGATGATTAATTACAAATATATTACAGAAATAAAGTTCTGTTCCATGCATTTGACCCCCCCCCCCCAGCTTTTAACAAAGTGAAGTTAGCTGATGGTTGAAGTGAAAATACCTAATTAAGGCTTTCATATCCCAACTTTTTCCTGCCGGCTGACTTAATTTATTTTTCTGGTTTGTACTGTGGACTAATGATGCCAATTTTGGAACCCTAAGCTACTGCGCTTGCGTTAGGGCTGCCCGCTCATTGGCCGCACTTAACGCGCGATTCAAAATTACTTTAAATACAATTCTTGTAACTTAAGTAAATAATTATTAAAATATCCACAAGGATATATACAAATTGTGTAACTTTGATTTCAGGCAAAAAAATACAACACATATATTATATTAATAACAGTTTATTTTCAGTGAATTCTAAAGACCAAGTTATATTTTACAAAACATTTAATTTAAAAAGAAAGTTCTTGGAAAAGTGATTGAAAAGAATTATTTATAAGTTTTTAATATTTCGTATGTCATTTTCTGGGAATTCATATGATTATATAACCTATAAATACATAAATTATCACGACTGCATTGAACTTATGCTTTCTTTTTTTTACTTCAAGCGTCGTTTTGTCACGTCTGAATCGAAAAGAACAATATGAAATTTTGTTTTAGAATTATTCAAATATTATCACTATTATATTCTGCAATTAGCTTCTATATATCAAGTTGCTGAAATATCATATGGTATTTAAAAAAAATGTATCTATTAACGAATATTTTGAGAAATATTAGTAAGACTTTCAAATTCAATGAAAATAAACTGTTATTCATCAAATATATGTGTTATAAATTTTTTTCTTGTCTGAAATCAAAAGTCACACAATTTGTATACATTCTTGTGTATATTTTAATAATTATTTATTTAAATTACAAGAATTGTTTTTCAATGTAATTTTGAATCGCGCTTCAAAGGGTAGACAACCAGCGCTCAGCCCTAACGCACGCATGAATGAAAATTATTATCATTTTATTATTGCATTAAATAGTCCCTAAAAAAGAGAAACTATTTTTCAATTGCACTTATACGGAAAAATTACTTTCTACGAAGATATTAGAAAAATAGAGCAAAAGTTAACCGATTCCCATGCATTTGGTCAATTGTTATCCCCTCAGTATTCAACGAAGTGAAGTGAGCTAGTTATTGGAGTGAAAATACCTTATTGTATATGTAGACGGTCATGACTTTTTCTATACATCCCGGCTTTAGTTTAAATGTCGACGGGCATGACTAACCTAACTTTTGGAAGTTGCATGAGGAAGTTATAATTTTATTCTAAGTGACTGGTACGCCCTACTAAATGAAAGAAATTTGAAAATTAGGTAAATATTGTTTCAATTGGTCTCCTTACTAGAGAATTATTTAGGCTAATATTCCAAAGTGAATAGTTGCTTTGACAGGTATTCAGGTGGCTGACAGCGCGGTTCAGAACTCCACAACTCTGCATGAGCCAAAATTCAGTCTCCAAATGATACTTTCCCCTAGATGCCCACATGGGCACCTACGTTCAGAGGAATACATTTGAGACTTGAAAACTCTCAAATGATCATTGGGAGCCCAATGAAATTTTAGCTGCAACGAATTTAACACCAGCGTTTTTCTGTGATTGTACGTTATCATATTACGCTTTCTTGCAATATAGAGGTTTTGCGATATCATTGTGCGATATGTTTTTCTCCGTTTAGTATATGCATTTTTATTTGTGTAAACCTTCACATAAAAATAACATCGAGGGAAAACACATTTTTGTGGATTTCGTCCAAAACGTAAAAATTCACAGTAAAGTATATGCAATACTTTCATGGTATCATTCCAGACATTTTTGATTCCCAGAATATTACCTTTAATTATTATTTTTGTTCAATGCAACAATTTTATTTCCATAGCTTGTTGCGACTTAAGGGGATGCTATAAATGCTATGGTGCATTTAATGAACTTGGAGCATGTATATTTTTATTCTTATTGTTTTTTTATCGTTACACAAATTTTTTTTATTCAACCTTTTAATATAATAAGCTGCAGAAAATCGTACTTTCTTTCTAGCTTTTTAAACAAGTTTCATAGAGGCTAAGTCAAATCATATATATTTGAGGGATACTGCTATAAAGATTCCTACTATGATAAGAGACTATGATATTTCTTTATGCATTATTATAAACTTGATCGAGCAAAAATTCGTATTCGCGTTTAGAAAAAGGCTTATTTACTGTATGAAAATGGTGAGTGTGGAAAAGTGATAATGGTCAATAACAAGTTTTTTTAAAACTTATAGCCAAAAGTCAGCATTTTAAGTAACATAAGTTGTAAGAATTGTAAGAAATTTTAGTATTGTTAAATAAGAATGTGTATTGAAATGAGTGCCGCTAGTGATATCTGCAACAGGGATTTGCGAGAATTCTATAAGATTATTGGGGTCTGAAATACTCGAATACGCCACCTGGTGACAGAATCGGAAAGCCCTGATTGTAGGTAAATTTTGACGGAGAGTATAGGCGAATATACGAAAATAATTTTTCTACAAGTTTTACAGTGTTTTTTACAGTGAAACCGGGATAAAAATAAAATGTTACAATAAAATAAATCAAAATTTATCAATGGAGTTTTTGCCACGAAAATCGAAGAGTAAAGTGTTTTCTTACGTGTTTGGTTTCTCTTCTACTGCTCGAAAGCAAGAAAGTGTTCCGTTTTTCTGAAATGTAAACAAACTTCTATTAAAAAAAAATATATGAAAAATGTTATAGTACATTAACAGTATTTACTGATAGTGTCGCTCGAGAAATAAAACAGAATAAAGTAAAAAACGCAAGAAATTCAAACCGATTTTCAAGCTTGTTTCTACTGTCAATAAAAAAGTTTGAAGAAAAAGTTATAAACATCGTCAAGTATTTATCGTTTTTGTTCTTCAATGATTTTTCAGCATTCCGAGTGAAAATAATTAAAGCAGGTTTTAAATAAAAATCTTATTTTATGTACAAATATATCAACATAACCTCAAATCTGAAAAAAGTTACTGCTGATTCGTCATTTCAAGCTGATATGAACTGAATTTTGCATTGAAATATCGATAGTTAATATTATATTTGAAAACTTTATGAGGGGAAAAACAAAATGCAATAATAGAAACTAAGGTTTCATTTTCCACCTCTTTCCCGCAAAATAGAAGGTGTCCTGCATGTAAAATTCTTTCTCCTTCTAGGAATTTTCTACATGCCGGTGTAGGTTTTGTAAAATCACAAATTTGAGCTATTGTTACTTTCATTTTGAAGGTTTGAGACTAATTTTTAATGTTTTTACATGAGTCTTATGAGACGTCTACCTACTGCTGCCGGCCAAATTGCTTTTGCCGCTAGTGGTGTCCTCAAGATTTCAGATCCCAATACTAAAAACGCCCGAAGGTTTCCGAGCTTTTCCGTCTATAGCCGTGCTCGCGACGATCACACCGTCTGACAGACTGTACTGGGCCCATGACTTGGGATTCCCCGCCAAATCTCTTCAATCATGCGTGCGTCTGTAGTACAAAAATGTTCGTAACTAGTGAAATTTAAATTAAAGTTTAAACCAATTTTAATTTGAAATTTTTTATTTAAACTCTCAATAATTGACACATATGCGAGGGTGGATTGATAAGTTTCCGGCTTGACCAAGAGATGGCGCCACTAGGCCTACCTTGAGGTGGCGTTCTATAGTACCATCCTTAGATAGCTTGTAGCTA
>NC_046665.1:46585292-46588253 GCF_010883055.1 Belonocnema kinseyi
TAGTCGGGAGTGGTGCTGACTGAAAACAGATGATTTGGAGCGATTCGCGCGCCATCTGTTGGTCATTCTAAGGACTTATTGAACTACCCTCGTATCATCTTACTACATGCAAAAATGAGTGAATCTTCCTATTTAAAAAACTTTAAAAGCGAATAAAAACGAAAAAAACTCAATAAGAATATATATTTTTTAATTATCTTCTTCTAATTAAAAACAAAAAACGAAAAATGAAAATTTCATTCTTCAAACACAATAAAAATGTTTAAAATGAAAAAAATTTCCTCTTCCAATTAAAAAGAAAACTTATCTCTTCCAACTCAATAAAAACTTTACAAATATAAAATTTACTGTCAATTTAACCAAAATTATAATTTTATCATTTCAAGATTGATAAAAATGTTGAAAATACAATACTTTACATTTTTCAACACAATAAAAATGTAAACCCAAAAAAGTTCCTCTTGCGATTGCAAAGAAATTAAATACCAAAATTAATTTTCTTTTTTTCAAGTTTGATCCTTTCAAAACAATAATTTTCAATTATTACTTAACGTTACAATAACCATTGCAAAGTTAAAAGTTTAAATGTCTTATTCTGAAATTTTTACAATTCAAGACTTTATTTAAAAAAAAATTGAAATCGAATTTATTTTTAATTGAAATATATTATGTGATATGATATTTGTGATATTCCAAGTGATTTGATAGATGGTCCTTCTAAAAATTTGTGAAATTCCTTGTGAATAAATAAATTCACTATCATACTCATTTCACGACTTTTTCCTGTTTTAAAAAATTCCCGGTTATTTCCCGGTTTTCCGTCCAGCGGCCACCCCACAAATGATAAGTTAATAAAGATTCAGATTTAGATTATTGGGAAGATAAAATTCAGTAAATGATAGTTCTACATCTGCTCTAAGAGTAAGTAAAATATTGAAAACTTAAAATTGCGTTGAAAATTCATAATATGGAGGTTAACGTTGCCATATTTATTATTTTATTTTAATTAATTTAAATAATGAATAATTAATAAATATTTTTCATCTGAATTTTGAAGGGAAATGTTCAAAATTTTTGTCTGATATAATTGCACATTTTTCAGGAGGTTCGAACAGAATTTCTTCCTGAATATATTTTACTGGAAATATGAATATGTTAAATATGCTCCAAATTTTAAGCAACTATTAAAATAGTAAAAAGAGATTTATAAGAAAAAATAAGGAGGCTCATTTTTCTCGTAGGCTCAAGTAGTTTATAATTCAATATATAAAAGGCATTTTTCGTTAAGAGTTGGATTTTTTTTAGTGGTAATTATAGCTTTCCTAAAAGCTTGCACCATTAGGAAATTTCTTGTCCTTCTATAAAGTTACTTTCATAAAGCAAGAAAAATTATTTGATTTTATATATATAAATTTTATTGTTCCTACACATTTATATATTTCCAAAGACAAAGAAAAAGATTATTCATAATTATCTCGCGTAATTGTTCCATTCTTATCATAGTGGTCTAGAAAATATCCTTATTTTTTTTTCTAAAATGGCTCTCGATGCCTAAAAATTGTTTCTTTTCGTGTCAAATGTCCACTGTGTATTGGCAGAATTAAAAAAAAATTAGGTATCTCTTAAGCCCATGATTTGCAAAAAATTGCTTATGTTATTTTAGTTTCAACTGTTAATGATTTTTTTAGAATAGAAAAAGGATAAAATGCATATGTACTGAAGTAAAATTATAAATTAATAATGGAAATTAAAAAAGAAATTTGGAGCAAAAATTGACTTGAAGATCCCTAAATATTTTTTTTATGAATAATGACAATATTCAGGGGACATTTTGACATCAAAAGGAACAATTTGCAGGGCAGAGATTTTTGAAAAAGCCTTTTTTGGACCACGCTTCATTTATTCCTATTTTTTACCACTTTCAATAAACTTAGTTAACTACCATTTAACCACTCACAAATGGATTACTGAAGTTTTTGTAAGTATCATGTAACACTTTTTAAGGGATTTAGGGTCAGAATTGCTTTAAAGAATGTGATATTTAATACTTGAGTGGCTCATTATTCCAGAACATTAGACCTTGGGAAAATCTATAGATACCTGGCAACAACCTAGAATTTTCAGGGAATTTTTTTACAGAATTTGAGTAGACGCCCTGAGATAATTCTAAGGATAATATTCTTTAACATTTGTATTGATATATTTCGACATATTAAATATATAAAGAATATACCGATTATTAGTAAAATTACCACGATTCTTTCTCAAATGAGCTAATAATTACTTTTACATTTTATCAAATAAAGAAAGCTGAAACTTCAGATCTGTCGCTTAATAGAGAAAAATATTTTTTTTTTCAATTATTCTGTCTGTCTGTTAGTCTGTAGATTTTTAATATGGTAGCACAATAACTTTCGAAAGAGTTTACCGCTTGGCTTGACCTTTGTTATATTTTTCAGTGTCTTAAACTAAAGGTCAAGTTCTTTAGCCAGCCATTTTGGATACAAATTTAAAAAGTGAGCGCATTTTAAACATTTTTGAAACAACTTTTTTTCAACATTCAAACATTCTCTGTACGGATATATATATATATATAGTATTCTAAAAGACGAACAATTTATCCTAATGATGATTCAGAAGTTCAAGCACATGCAAAATACGGAAAAAGACGGGAAGACAGAAATTGTGCATTTGAAAAAGATGTAAAATTTGTTTAGAATCACTTTTGAATCGGGTGCCTATTTTTTATTTTGATCGTGACAAACATAATAATAAAGAGTGAAAAAATAAAATAAAATCCGCCTGCTGCGTGGGAAAATTCTCGTCACAAATTTCGTCTTTTAATTTCGTGTTTCTCTCCTATGTCGGTTTTCAAAAAAATGAATTTTTTTATTCTTAAAAAATGGCAAATCAGAAATGACACTTTTTCATTTAACAATTTCACAGCATTTTAAAGATTCT
>NC_046665.1:46588353-46600045 GCF_010883055.1 Belonocnema kinseyi
AACTTCAGCCATTTATGTTTACGCATTTACAAGTTACAGCACTGAGAAGCGACTCACCTCCCGAGTTTTTTTAACATGGAAAAATCTGAGTTTGGAGTTTTGATCAAACACTACTATCTTCGCAAGAAAACGATATCCGAGACCAAGGCCAAGTGACTATTACTTGTTCCCTAACCTGAATAGATGGCTCACCGGTAAGCGTTTTTACTCAAATGAGGAGCTCATAGCTGAAACTGAGGCGTATTTTGGAGACCTTCCGATCGAGTACTTTTCGGACGGTATCAAAAAGTTAGAAAATCGTTGGACTCGCTGTATCGACCTAAAAGGAGAGTATGTTGAAAAATAAAACCGACTTTGCCAAAAAAAACGTCTCCGTGTTTCATTTTTCAGGGACTTATCAGACTGCCTAGTATATCGTGCAGGTACGTGCTAAAGTCATAGGTCATTTGTAACGGTACAGGTCGGTTAGATATTATTTGAAATTTACAAATTTTTCCAAGAGGTCACTATAATTCCTGAAGTAAATTACAGCAAGAAATTCATTGGTGAGCTCTGTACTGATCTTGGTTACAGCGTTTTTAATATTATAAAATCATAAGGAAATTTTTCATTAAAAGTTCCAGGAGTTCTGGTGAGAGTTCTGTTCCTCCCCGAAGAGTTATACAGTCCTATACCGATTTTCGATACCTAAGTCAATACCTAAGGCGATACCATAATTCCTATACTGTTTTTCCATACGAATATTACGAATCGAAACTAACTTTACGTATTGCGAGTACATACTTACTATCTTTCGCTAAAAGATTATTATGGCGCAAGCTAAACTTTCGGAACGAGAGAGGGTATCTGTATTAATGATGCGTGGTTGGGGAGATCGAGTTCGATCTTATGATCAAGTTCGTTTGCTTTTTAGAACTGTAAGAATCATGAATCATGAATGTATCAAGGACCTTCAGAGAACTGGTCGGCCAAAAATTTCTAGGATCTGAGGAGATGTAGATGGACATAGCCCAAGCATTTGTTGAAAACCCACACCTTAGTTTTCGTCGAGCTAGTGATAAGCGTGACTTTGCTCCTGAGACAGTGCGAAATATTTTAAAAAGCATTAATTTCCATCCTTACAAAGTTCATCTGGTACAAGATCTTAATGAAGATGATCCTGATCGTCGGGTTGAATTTTGTGAAATTGTGATGGACAGAATTGACAGAGATCCTCTTTTCTTGTACAATACAGTATTTTCAGATGAATCTACTTTCACTCTGAAAGGTGAAGTTAACAGGCAAAATTGTAGATATTGGTCCGTCACAAATCCTGATTGGATGTTGGAGAGTCATACACAATATCCACAAAAGATTAATGTTTGGGCCGGTATCTTAAATGATACATTGATAGGCCCTTTCTTCATCGATGGTAATCTCAATGCCCGTGCATATGAAAAGCTTCTCAGAAACCAAATTGTACCATGAATAAGGGAGATTACAGGCGATAATTTTCAAAATATTTGGTTCCAGCAGGACGGAGCAGCGGCTCATTACGGTAGGGAGGTTCGAGCATATTTGGATACTCAATTTCCTCAAAGGTGGATTGGAAGAAGGGGTGAAATCGAGTGGCCTGCTAGATGTCCTGATCTGACGCCTCTCGACTATCTTCTTTGGGGTTATTTAAAGAGCAAATTATACTTAACGCAACCGCAAAGCTTAGACGAATTGCAGAATCAGATTCTGCAACAGGCCACTTTGATTGATAGGAAGATGATTCGTAATGCTGTAACTCATTTTTACAATCGCATAGCACCCCGAAACGTGAGAGGCAAGGGGACTCACGCTAATGAAACACTCCAAAGGGAACAGAATTTACTACGTCCACGTCGTTGTTCCTGGGTAATGCTAAACGTAAACGTAACCTGCTTAGAAAAAACCTTGAAAAAACCTTGAAGATCATCACCAAGGTCAATACAGAGCTCACCAATGAATTTCTCGTTGAAATTTACTTCAGAAATTACCCTGACCTCTTGGAAAACTTTGTAAATTTCAAATAACCTCTAACTGACCTTGAACGTTACAATTGACCTATGACTTGAGTACGTACCTAAACGTAGAATTTTCCGCTCTATCGATTGCCGGATGTAAAAAAAGGGGGTCTCCATTTAAAAAAAAAACAAAGTTAACCTTCAAAAAGCCATGAAGGTCAACTTGAAGGTCAAAATGAGGGCCACCATTGAATTCCTCGTTGAAATTTACTTCAGGAATGACCTTCACTTTTTTGAAAAATATTTTACCTGAGGATATGACCCTCACTTTTTTGAAAAATATTTTACCTGAGGAAATATCCAACCGTCTCGGGACTTTTTAGACACCCTGTGTATATATGTGTGTGTATGTGTGTGTGTTTAGGCTATTAACTGGCCAGCGTACGGCCACTGAATTAGGGGATCAATTTGATTCTTTTTTACTGTAGAATTGGAGCATATCAATATATGCAATTCCACATGCCCAGCACAGACAATATGAACTATTTTCACGTAGTCGTTGAGAGACAAAAAAGATTTTAAAAATAAATATTAAAGGATCGCGAGTATTTCGACTTTATATATTAATAGCCCTGTTTAGAGTAAATACATATATTACATTTTTAAACATTATATTACAAATCAAATTTCTAACGCTACGGGGTATCGAACCTACATATCTATACCTAAATCTAACGTCTAGCATTTGGGAGTGTTCACCACTGCGCTAAACCGACTAGTTGAAACTCGTTGAAAAAGCCATCCGCATAAGCTACAGTTCAGAAAAGTTAAAATACCAAATTTTAAATTCTCTTTTTCTTATTATTTATTATTATGCGGCGCTATGTAAATATAAAATACACGGATTTTTAACAGGAATATCAATAAAATACTTTTTAAATGAATAATTTAAATTGATTGCAATTTTTCTTTGCGTGATATTTTGTTTTTTCCCGTTTAAGGTTTGGTTTTTAGGTGTTTTATACTATTTTACAACGTTTAAGATTGATATAAAATGTAAATTTTTTCTGAGCATTTGCAATTTTTCATAAAAATGGAACTTAGAATTTTTTTCTTAAAAAAAAACAGTTCGAATTTCAAAAAAATGTCATCGAATTTTGGTCAAAAAATGCATGGTTTGTAAGTCTGAACTCATGAAACCTTAAAATTTTTGTGTCAATAAATCTTCACATCCATGCGGGTAAACGCATCCATTTTTTATGAAATCAGAAAAAGTAATCAAGTTATAAACAAAGTTTAACAATTTTATTATTTCCAATCAGCGCCCGGCCAGCTACCGCCTGAGCATTCGATCATAAGATTTGTTCAATCAGAGCCCGGTCAGTCCCCGATCAGAAACCTTCTTGTACGAGGGCTAACCCGGGCTATTTCCACACTAGTGGAATTAGCCAAAATCCACATAGATGCATGTTCTCCTGCACCTGCTGATTTCTTTTGAGAAAAAGCATGAGAAAATGGAAACTTTGCACTACTTTTGTTTGGACTTAATTCCTTGTATCATTAAGCTTTTTTTCAAGAAAAAGCGACTTTTTTAGCCAATTCGCCTCTACTTTTGGCTTTCTTACTTTTGAATGCAACTAATATCTATATATTCATAAAATATAGAATAAATTAACGCAGACAGAGGAGTCAGGGGGGGGGGGGGGGGGGGGGGGGGGGGGGGGTTCTAAAAAGTCAACCTTGTCCATAAGGGGGATGGGGAGGCACAATGGTGAAAAAGTGTCCACGTGATATATGGATAGCTCCTATAGAAACGCTGTATTTTATTTCAGGCCGATTAAAGAAGAATCTCGGGTGTGAAACGAATTATTGTATTTTATGATATTACATTATAAACATCATAATTACACCGGCACACAAAAAAAGTGGTCTGTCCGACAGACTACACTGGCATATCTATATGTTTTTGGGGACGCTGAATTCGAATCCGGTGTTCAAATAACCAAGTTGGCTCGTATTTTTCTGAAAAACGAAAAAGTATACGTAAAATCGACAAAAACAGCGATTTTTCAGGTATATTTTTGCAAAAAAAAATATATTTTCTCGCTGGGTGGACTTGACCAACGTATTTATGTCTTTTGGGTCGCTAAATTCAAATCTGAGGCCCAAATAACCAATTTGGCTTATACTTTTTCAAAAATCGCAAAAATAGAAATAAATCGGCGAATACAGCGATTTTTCTTGTATGCTTTTGCAACAACAAAATTTTTCATGCCCGGTGCTCTAAATCAGCATATCCTTATGTTTTTGGGGTCGCTGAATCCGAAACCGGTATCAAAATAACCCAGTTGCCTCATATTTGGTCGAAAAATGCAAAAATAGAGGTAAAATCGACGAAAACAGCGGTTTTTCCAGCATAGATTACTCTTCAATATTCTAAAACCTCAAATTTACTACACATGTAGCAAAATCCATTTGGATCACCCACAAAATTATGCGCTATAGTGGAAGTGGATAAATTGGAATTGAAACAGCGCTTAGAAGACATGATCTGTTTTGATTTGGGAGTTTATAGTAATAGTATAAGTATAGTATAGTAAATTAGCGATTTAAAAACACAAAAAAAAAGAAACTGAGAATGGTTTTTAAAACTGTGCTGAATTCACATGAAGAAACACGTTTAAAGAGATTGTCACCACTGTCCTCTTTACTAACGTGAAGTTCGAGCGCGATCTTTCGTTTGTTTGTTTAACAGTCATTTGTTTTGACGTGCAGTTCGAGCGGGATCTGTCATTTGTTTTGTTCGATTTTACCTCTATTTTTGCGTTTTTCGAAAAATTATGAGCCAACTCGATTATTTGGACCCCGGATTCGGATTCACCTACCCAAAAAGCATATAGATATGCTGATTTAGACCACCGGGCATGACAAATTTTTTTCTTGCAAAAGTATACAAGAAAAATCGCTGTATTCGCCGATTTTACGTCTATTAAGTCCACCGGGTGAGAAAATATATTTTTTTTGCAAAAATATGCCTGAAAAATCGCTGTTTTTGTCGATTTTACTTCTATTTTTTCGTTTTTCAGAAAAATGCGAGCCAACATGGTTATTTGGACACCTAATTCGAATTCAGCGACCCTAAAAACATACAGATATGCTAGTGTAGTCTGTCGGACAGACCGCTTTTTTTTTGTGCCGATGTTATTATATTATTCTTATTACAAAATTCATTGCTAGAAGTTTTACTTAATATTACACTCGAAGTATAATAATACATATATAGTACCATAAGTAGGCGTGTAAGTAAATATGGCTGTTCCGCCGTCAAGGGGGGGGGGGGGGGGGGGGGGGGGGCTAGCACCCAACTTCCCGCCCTTGACTACGCCACTGAATCTTTAAGTCGCTGATTCAGTTACAGACTTTTTTGTATTTGTTTTTTAGGAACCGCTTGTATTTCATTCTGTGACTTATATGTATAGATACTCATATCATTCAGTGACTGATTATTTAGATCAATCGATTGATAAACAAACACACTGAATAAATAGCTAAAAATTAGACATTGAATGAATATTTAAAAACGGATTCAAATGTATAGAGCAAACGTCCGAATACGTATATTTCCACCTACCTTAATCAGCGAAAGTTAGCTGAGATATTAGGGTTCTTTAAATTGGAATCAGTGAAAATTCTCACTGATCGCGTAAGAAACTTGAAAATTTTTGGCTATGTGTGGATAGAGGTTAGGTAGTGTGGAGAAGTTATATACATGATCGATCACTGTTCCGCCATATGTTCATACGCTTAAAACGAACAGACGTCTGAATCCGTAAGCCGCCGTGTTTAGCCGAGTCTGCAGAATCCCACATGAGTTTTTATCGCGAGCAGAGTGGGACTTCTCGGAATTCCCGGCAATCTTAACGACATCTTGGAAATCTTTATAAGAATTTAATACAGGTGGCGGCATTCACAGTTTTGAGATTTCCAGATTTCATAGTGAGTAACCCCTAGTCGCTAATTTAATTCAGTGAACAATTACACAGTGAGTTTTTAGTGGATTTTTTAGTCAATTTCACTGAATAAAAGTATAATCCTCACTGATTTCAGTCAGTGCCCCTTTCCTTACTGCCTTCTTAGTCTTTTCGGCTGGTTTTCAGAGAAATAAAAATATTATTCAGAAAATTTGACTGAATAATTAGTCCAGCCAACTGAGGAATTAGACAAATTGACTGAATAATCAGTAAATCTTATTCTTATTCAGAGATTGACTATATATTAGGGTTGGTAGAACGGAAATGGGTTTAGAAATCACAAAAAATACCATGTCTAAACGAATAGTGCATTGCGAATCTCATGAAGTATACTGAATATGGAATCGATCAAATTAAATCTAGGTAACACGCGCGAGAAAAATATATTTAAAAAATTGTTATCTTTAGTGTTTTAAAGTTCCTTTGAATTTACAGTATTTTCCACATTTTTGGTGATTTCTAGAGACTTCTTGAGTTTTGACAAATTTCAGAATACAATAATGGACGATATAATTATGTTTCAGTATACTTTTTTTATTTACATTCATTTTACATAAAAGAACCGCACAAGAAAGGGGACTGACAAGGGAAATATTCACAACTATCCTAAATTATAGGATTGTTAGGGCGATTGAACCTTTGTGGAAAGAAATGTATGAACAGCGAGGCTCAAAGAAAGGCGTAGCTGGATGTCGGGAAAACCTGCTCATCGATAGATGTGTCTGCAAAGATGCAGCATTGTACCAGCGTGACCTATCAATGGCCTGGATTGATCATCGGAAAGCTTTCGATTCGACCTCCCATAGACTTATCATCTGTCTTTTGGAAAGCTTAAAGGTTCATCCGCAAATCGTTAGGAGCATAGAGAGATTGATGCCGCTTTGGAAAACTAGATTTACTATCTTATCTGGAAAAAATCGTGTGACAACTAACAAGGTCACCTGTCAGACAGGTGTCGTTCAGGGTGACACCATGAGCCCACTCCTCTTTTGCCTTACATTATTGCCACTATCTCTAGCACTTCGCCATTACGACGGGTACTTGTGCGGCAAACCTGCAGATCGAAAGTACAAGGTCACTCATGTATTTTAAATGGACGATCTTAAGATCTACGCTAAAAACAAAGAGCAACTACATCTAGCTCTAGGGATTGTCAAACAATATACTAAGGAAATTGGAATGGAATTTGGGTTAGACAAATGCGCCAAGGTTTATTTGAAGCGAGGAAAACTTAATGGCATCCCTGAAGATCCTGAGCTCGTTGATAGAAGCGTTATACGACAGCTTTGTGCCGGAGAGACTTATACGTGCCTGGGCGTGCCACAGAGCCGCATTCAGGATGTTACATCTATAAAGGATACTCTCCGAAGCAGATACAAACGTCTCATCCGGCAAATTTGGTCTCCCGAACTGTCGGCGAGGATCAAAGTATCTGTAATGAATATGCTTGCCGTCCCGGTAGTACTCTTCATTTGGAGTAGTTCCATGGACGAAGAACGAACTCAGATCCCTTGATATCGGGACAAGAAAGGTTATGCACATGAACAAAAGCATGGATCTTTAGTCTTCTGTTCCGCGACTGTACATCACACGCCGTCAAGGTGGTCGCGGAATATTGAGTCTTGAATGCCTTCACAGTAGGATTATTCTGGCTACAGCACATAGAATCGCAAATGGAAGATAAACTCTTCTTAAAATGATCAGGAATCAGAAAGAAGTGGGCAAAGGAGCGTTTCTATACAAAGCAGCGGAGGAGGCTGCTAAAAAACTTGGACTTAACTTCAGTATTAGGGGTGAGCAAAATGCATCAAATCTTATCTATCTCGAGTACTCAATCCGGAAAGCCCGGATTAAAAAAGGACAAGAGAAAAACTTTCGTGAACAGGTCCTCGATAAGAGGATGCACGGTATCTTCCACAGAAATGTAGAGGATCAGTGAATGTCGTGTGAGCTAACGTTTGCATTCTTTAAATCGCCCGGATTGAAGTCTGGTACGGAGGGTTTCATTTTGACATGCCAAGACGGTGTCATTTCCACGTTAACATACCGTCGCCACATATTGAGCCAAGATATTCCCGATAATAGCTGCAGGACGTGCCATGCACACCCCGAGCATTTGGCTGACATACTATCTAGTTGTTCAACTCATGCGGGAACGACCTACATCCATAGGCACAATGCAGCACTAAGAGTACCTTATTACCATCTCTGTCACTCTTACGGCATTGACCTATCACTCTTCTAAACGCTCCTAGGGAAATCGAGTCAATTGTCGAGAATGGGAAGTGGCGCATGTACTGGAACTTTATATTATCGACAATTGTTTCTGTTGTACACTCGAGGCCTGACATGGTTCTTCTTGACTTCGAGAAACGAACCATGTTCGTTATCGAATTTTCGGCACCAAAAACATCATAGTCCAGAAGAATGAAAAGAAAGAGAGGTATAGAGACCTTATAAGGGAGTTGCAACGATTGTACCCGGAATATTCTGTTAAACTAATCATCCTTATCATCGGCGCTCTTGGAGGTGCCAAGCTTTCACTCGTTAATAGCCTGAAAAGCAGCCCTGCGTGTCAACAATATGCTAAAACACTTACGGGAAAAATACAGAACGCGGTAGTTCTTGGATCGCTCCGTGTTCTCAGGGTGCACGAAACTTGGTGGTAACGTGTTTGTGGCTGAAATTTTACCGCGATTTCACTGGAAGCGGGTGCAATTTTTCAGATTAGCACCCGCTCTGGGTGAAATTCTGCGGTTGTCCTTATGAAAAATTTTTAATACATATTCAAGTTGGAAACGAGTCAGGCGGCCCTCACTTTTATGTTTCTGTGACCCTGAAATCAGTCCAAGGCCATTTGAAGGCAACTCCCGACACTTGACTGCAAGCGAGAGTTTGATGTATTCAAAATTAAAAAAGTATTAGAATAAAATGAGGTAAAAATAGAATATAAATAAAAAACGGAAGAATAACACATATTCTTTACTCCCTTGACATTGAGGCCGTGCCCAAAACCCTCAGTAAATCGGGGTCCCAGCGTAGAAAAGTTTTCTGAAGTATTGTTCTATTTGATGACAATGTTAAGAGAAGATTTAGACAGTCTTCTTTTTGCAACGCCCACATTGAAAATGAGGACTTCCTTGCCTTTAAAATTGAGTAAAAATAATTAAGCGTATGCGTGTACTTTGAAATACTCATATTTTTTTAATCGACAAAATGGACTCACATTCGCACTTAAAGATCAGTAACTTTGCACACCGAAAACATACAAATATTCCTAAATATATTTTTTTAAACTCAAATTTACCTGAAAACCATGATACGGGGTCGAAAATTGGGTAAAAAGTATAAAAAATTGCTGAATATTTTTCTTGGACGGTTGTTGCAAAAAATAGCTTGTTGATACACGTGCGCATAGGTTATTACTACTCATGTGAATTTGCCTTCAGCTCTTTGCACAAATCTACGTCATCGCACTCGTTTCACTCGTACGCTAACCTTCGTCTCATGCTGCAAGTTCCACACACTTGGCGTAAAAGTGGTAATGGTTGAAACCCCCAATATTTTCATATGAGAAAAGATGATTGAAAAATAGTCAATTGGCTTAATTTAAAAAAATTTAATCAATTTAATAAATAATTGCAATAAAAAAAATTTTATGAAAAAAAATAGCTTTCCGGGTACAATCTTGGACCGCTAACGTCTGATCTAAGAGGGATTTTAAAAAAAACCAAAAAGGCAAGGAATTTCTATAAGCGGCGCTTTAAATAATTGCCAAGAACAATAAATTTTCAACATTTAAATTTAAAATTGTTTCATTTAATTTATAAAAGATTCTATGTTAAAAGCGTTATGCCAGATTGAGATTTTGGTCGAAAATGCAACTATTTTGATGAAAATTCATCCTTTTTGGATTAAAAATTCATTTTTTATGGTTGGAAGAAAGAAATTTTGAAAATGAACTTTTTTGGCCAACCTGCATTGTCATATATAAAAGAAATATTAATGGAGATTAATAATAATTTAAAGACATTCCCATCCTTGACAGATTGCCAACCTTGATATCTCTTCCTCTTGTTTCGAAACTCGTAGAACTCAGCGGGCACACAGGCGGATACAAATCGATTGAAATAACGTACGCGAATATTGAGGAAGCAGGCGTATGAGAGTATAGGATACAAACATGTCTTGAAGTATAACTTGTAAATGACACTTCGAGCGCGTTTACTCGACGCCGCGACGTTGTCTCCTACAAGAGGAAACTTTCATTTCTTTTAACTTTCAAAGCAAACTCCATCCAATGTTCTCTCTTCTTTGCATAATCTACAACAATATGTTGATATCTATATCTATATCTAAATATATATATCCCGCGTATTATTCTTCATGGTGTGCAGTTCTTTAGTTTTCATTTTTGACTATCTGCCGAAGCTCCCTCACTATTTTCCATTCCTTTATTGTTTCAAGAGGATTGAAAAAAAGTACAGAGGTTTTATTCAAGTGTTTCTTCTCATCTCAAAGACACTGAAGTTAAATAGAAATGGAAATGAAAAACTTCATGTATCATAAAGTACAATTGAGATGACGGATCCAACAACTCGACAAACGCTCGAAACCGCGGAGAAGTATTGTCCAGCAGGGAAAATCTATTGATAAAAAAAAGTGGTCGAAACGTAAAAAAATATATACATTCGTATTCAGCTTGACGCTGCCAACAAATTTTTCTCATAAAAATTTTTGATTCGATAATTATTACTTAAGGTAAACAATAAAAATTTACAAAATTTTCCGATCAAAAATCGATGTTTTGTAAAACACAACTCGCGATTATCCGGCCGTTTGTTGATAAAAATGCTTGAAATTTGAATGGTGTATTCTCAATATATAAGGGATGACTTTAAACAAAGCACTCCGTTTAAAAAGCTCATCTTTGTTTGTTTAATAACAAATTGATTCCGAACGAAAACCACGTTTTGCCATCTTCGACCAGTGGGGCGGTCAAAATGTGTCGGTTACAAATTGTGGTAAGGGCAGCGAATTGAAGTCAAGACACGCTGCCGCTGCAGTGCTCCGCTTATCGGCCTTTGTTCCTGAAGGTGTTTGCTCAAGAAAATACGTGTGCAGTATGCTGGAAAAGGTTCACGCACGATCTGTTCGTGTATACTGTATACCTATCGGTCCGGTACTCGAAACAAGTTCGCAACGTCAAAAACTTTTGCGTCTCGTGTGGCGGTCCGATATGTGAACGATCCGTAGCCAGCCCGCAACGCAGCAGCGCGACAGATCGCGCATTATTGGTTGGTACTTCTGTGCGTACACGGCCGGCTCGTGCGTGAGCTATTTCCAGCATACTGCATACTGCGGCAAGTTACAAGGGTAGTTCAATTAGTCCTTAGAATGACCAACAAATGGCGCGCGAATCGCTCCAAATCATCTGTTTTCAGTCAGCACCACTCCCGACTAGATATATGGTGCAGTCACAGTCCACATCTTCTGAGTTTACGTGTTTTTATAACCAATTGAAAAAAAAAATTGTTCGTTCAGAAAAATGAAAAAAAACGAGTTCAGAGCGGTAATCAAACATTTTTGTTTAAAGTGTTTAACTCCATATGAGATAAAAAATGAATTGGACTCAGTTCATGGCACATCTGCCCCTGCCTTAGCAACGGTTTATAACTGGGTAAATGAATT
>NC_046665.1:46600145-46604832 GCF_010883055.1 Belonocnema kinseyi
GCTCCAAGGAGATTATGTTGAAAAATAAAAAAAAATTTACCCAAAAAAAATTGTTTTTATACTTCATTCTAAGGACTTATTGAACTACCCTCGTATTTCAACTAATATTTTGTCGGTGTCTGTTCCCCTAGTCGAAGTTGGCGAAACGTGGTTTTCATTCGGAATCAATTTGCTGTTAAATAAAAACAAACATTCGCGTTTTAAACGAAGTGTTTTGTTTAAAGTCATCCCTTATATATTGAGAATACACTATACAAATTTCAAGCATTTTTATCAACAAACGGCCGGATGAAAAAGTTTTATAAGAAAAATTTGTCTGCCGCGTCAAGCTGAATACGAATGTATATTTTGGTTTACGTTTCGACCATTTTTTTTATCGATAGATTTTCCCGACTGGACAATAATTCTACGCGGTTTCGAGCCCTCGTCGAGTTGTTGCATCAGTCATCTCAATTGTTCACTGGCAGAGAAATGAAATTCATATTCTGAAAGGCCGGTATGGGGAACAAAATATACAAGCATAATATTTTAACGAACTGCTTCACAGCCCAAAATGCTATAGAACAAGGAAAGCAGATTGATTTTTCACGAAAATATGGGAATAAATTCTTTTATAGAAAATTATTGTGTACATCTATTGAATTCAATATGAAACGCTTAATATTTTTTGAGTCAAAATAAATTGCATTTTCAACCACAAAAGATGTTTTTTCAACCAAATGGTGGAATCTGAAACAAACCATCAAATTAAGTTTAGACCACAGTTCCATTTACAACGAAATAGTTGAAGTTTCAAATAAAAGAGACGCATCTTGACCAAATAGTTGAATTTTCAATATATAAAGATGAATTTTCCACCAAAGAATGAAATTTTCAAACATAAAAGAATTAACTTCAACTACAAACAGTTCAGCTTTGAATTAAATAGTCGAATCTTGAAGCCAAGAAGACGAATTCTTTAGAGGACAATCGAATTTTCAACCAAGGATTTTCACTGGATTTCACCAATCCAGTTTAAGGAAATCGTTCACATGAAAGGAAATCGTTTACATGAAATACAGTCGGATTTAACCCCGCGCAGCTCCTCTTACTCCTTGCGGCGCGGCGTCAACTCTCGAAGAACTATATCTGGGGGCCCTATCTCTAGGGTTCACTGTAGTTGATATTTCAACCAAAAAAGAGTTAAATAAATAAAAAGTAGTTTAATTAAATAAAAAAGGCGAATTTTTAACAATTGATTTTAAAGCCTTGACCAAAACAGATTAATTTTTACACTTATTTTTACATTAAGAAAAAAAGGAACAATATTCTATATATTGTATAATGTTATGTTATGTAATGTAATGTAATGTTATGTTATGTTATAATGTTTTATATATTGAATAATGTTAAATAATTTTTTAATAATTTCTGTCATTAAGGAATTAATTTTTTTAAATTGGATATAGGGCGCTGAACAATTGTATTTTCAAATATGTCATATTTAAAGAAAAAGGGGGAGACCTCGTGTGGCCTCGGAATGTTGGGATGTGCGGAGCGAGGTAGGCTTATTGCTCATTCGCGAGCGCGAGATTGTGTTGATATAGGGACACTGTTAAAAATGTCGGAAACTTCCACTAAATGTATTGGAAGTTTATTTCCGAAACGTAAGGTAACGCTCCAATACAAAATGTTGTAGTTTCCAAATGCTGGCATTGGTGTACCTCACATGTATTGGAATTTTACAATACAAGTCCAATAATCAGCAATGCGAGACCTGTATCAGTGAAAAATTAAAAAAATGTAAATCATTTATCAGGACACTTGTTTCAGATAAGGAAAGAAATTTTCTGACGGAGCCAAACTTTTATCAATATATAGTATATAACGCGCATATTCATGGAGTTCGCAAGGGATTTATAGAGGTTAAGGAATTCACAGAAATTATGGAATTCAAGGAATTCATATAACGCCTGTATGTCACGAATTTCATAGAAATCAAGGAATAATTGGAATTCATGGAATTGAATGAAATCACGGAATTCATGGAATTCCACAAATTCAGTTAATTTCTTGAATTTCGTAAATTCCGTGAAATCCTTGATTTCCTTAAATTCTGCAAATTCTTTGGATTCCATAAATTCCTTGAATTTCGTGAATTCTTTTTAATTTTCATGAATTAATTGAATTCATTCAGTTGCGTGAATTCCATCAAATTCGTTTATTCCATGAATTTCGTGAATTTCGTAAATTCCATGAACTCCGAGAACTCCGTGAATTCCGTAAATTCTGCGAATTTCATGAATTCCTGGCATAAAATGAATACCATAGATTCCTTGAATGCCTTAAATTCTGTGATTATATTAAATTCGGTTAATTCCATGAATTCCATAAATTTAGCGAATACCGTGAATTCCATAAATTCGATGAATTCCGGATACTCCATAAATTCCTTGAATTTCATAAATACCTTGAATTTCATACATTCCTTGAATTTCAAAAATTCCTTGAATTTCATAAATTTCTTGAATTTCATTAATTCCTTGAATTTCATAAATTCCTTGAATTTCATAAATTTCTTGAATTTCATAAATTCCTTGAATTTCATAAATTCCTTGAATTTCATAAATTCCGCGAATTTCATGAATTCCTGGTGTTAAATGAATCTCGTAAATTGCTTGAATACCGTAAATTCCGTGATTAAATTGAATTCGCTTAATTTCATGAATTCCATACATTCTTAAATTTTGTGAATTCCACAAATTTCATGAATTCCGTCAATTCTGTCAATTTCACGAATACCTTGAATTCGATGTATTCCGTAAATTTTCTGAATTCCGTAAATTTCTTGAATTCTGTGACTTCCATGAATTTAATGAATTCCTTGATTTCGATGAATTTTGTGAATTCCTTGTCCACAATTGCCATCTTAAAAATACTCTAATACATGTATTTGAATGCTGGACGATTACTCCACGATTTACAACACGTACAATACATGTATTGCAATTTCGGCATTCCAATACCACGTTTTCAATTTTATCTTACTCTTGTATTGTAGAAATGTTGTAGAAGCGTTTTAGATTTCCAAACATTTTTAACACTATAATTTTACCAGTGAAAAGTTACTTATTCAGTGAGAACAAAAACTTTTGAAAGTTAGTAGCACTTTTTTTATTTAAAAGTTTGTTTAAAAACGGTTAAATTTTGGTCCCAAAATCGGCGCCATAGAAGAATTTCACTATATTTCAGTTCGCATTTAGATGCTTTTAAGAATAAATTTACTAAATTTATATTTTGTTGAACATTTAATAAAATTGTTATTCACTTTTATATTTTCCCTGCATGATGTAACATTCTACGTTAAACTTTCCCCTCCTACGTCACTAATTGTCACAAGACCTCTACCCCCACCCCTGACTGTGTGGCGTATTTTTTGAATGATCCCTATTTGTTCTCAGTTTCATTTTATTAAATAAAAGTGGAAACTGAAGTTGAAATAAGTTTAAGGTGGTAACGTTTTAATAAGCATATTTTTGGTATAATTGTGTCTTGGAGAAATTCAAATAAAAAAAATGTGCTAAAAAAGCGTGATTACAAAAAAGATGAAACGCCTATACCTATAATAGGCTTGTAAGAGCTGAAATTCGTACCCCATAATTTCAAGCAGCGTAACGCAGTTTAGGCGATTTGATAAAATCAAAAAATCTCAGAGACACGAGGGTAACCGTTCCGCTTGTTACTTTGATCCCGTGATATAATATAAGCGTGGACACTCTTGAAAGTGGCACTTCCCCTAGTTCTTGTGTGTTAACCGGATACCAAATTACGCCTACTTCCTCTAGACTTTTTGTTCAAGAAACGTCTTCTCCAAGGTGGACGTGTCACGCGAAGGGTTCTTCCGAGCAGGTAGACTCGTTTCTTTCAGAAAACCATATGCACTCACACGCAAAACGAAATAAAAGAATCTCCGATTTGTTCGCATATTACATCTTTATGTATATTTTTACAATAAAAGAACAGCGTCTCAGATACCTTTGTTCCACTAACGGTACGCAGGTGTCCTCGGCGAAAGAACGCCAACGTGAGAGACATCATCATCATAGGCAAGAAGTGGACGGAGATGAAAATATCGTTATTCAGATCCTTGCACAGATAGTGTTCTTAAACACGTGAGAATATCAAATTTGAAAATATTTTACAAGGATTCGATTCAATCTGTGAAAGTCCATCATTCAGTTAATTGATTATTCAGTCAATTTACCAAGTAGTCAGTAAATTCAGTGCATAAAAATGAAGTATGAACTGATTTCATCCAGTTAGTTGGACTGATTATTCAGTACATTTGACTGCTTTATCATTAAATTTGAAATATTATTTGGTTTTATTAACTGAATTGTAAGCAAATTCACTTAATAAAACTGAAGTCTGATTGCATTTTTTCAGTGACCCATTTCACACTGATTTTTCATTCACATTTCAGTAAATTTACTGGATAATCAGCTAAACTTACTGAGTTGAGGACAAGAAGTTAAATTAATTTTATTATTTTATTGAAAATTCAAAAAATTTTGTTAAGAAGTAATTCTTTATGGCTGAAAATTCAATTGTTTTGTTTGAAAATTCGACCAAATGCATAGAATAAATTTCCGAGTGCGAAGCGCGAGGTAACTGATTATCGAGCGCGATGCGCGAGATTCAACAGGAC
>NC_046665.1:46604842-46623453 GCF_010883055.1 Belonocnema kinseyi
CCCCCCCCCCCCCGCCCAGGTGCACTCAAACTTGGATTCGGTTGGTAATTTATCTTTTCAATTAGCTGAGAATTCATCCGTTTGGTTGAAAATTTTACTGTTTTTCAAATTTAAATTTCTATGTGGGACTCTTTGTTAGTACTCGCAAAGCCGAACAATTTTTCCTTACGCCTATATTTGATAAAAATAAAATGATCAGTCATAGCATGTTTACATTCTCCTCAAGAGAAGGTATTAGATTTGTCTAAAATTTGACAATTTATTTCCATGACTTTTTTTGATAAAACCAAAATTCACCAGAGTTATAGCATTTACAAAATTCCAAAAAACACACGAAAATCAACATTTTAAGCCAAATAACGCACGATATGGAAAAAAGTCCAGAGAAGAAAAATGTTTCTTTTTTAATGTCCTACAAGATTATTCTAAAAAAAAGTTTTTTTGGTTTCGGAATCAAAGGAGTGCCGCACATTAGGAAGAAAAACGACTTGTTTGGTTCAGAATAACGTACAGTCCAGAAATCTTCACTGATTTCGACAAAAAAAAATTGGAAAAAAGCTAATAAGATATCTAAGAGAGTTGTCCAGCCTGATTTTTGAATAAAGTTTTCAATTTTTTTATAAATAAATAAATATGACGAAAAAATGGCCTTTTTTCTATTTGACGTTCCCGGTGCTCGTTCATAACAGGATAATGGTTGAAATCGCTTAAGTTTCATAAAATAGCATTAGTTAAGGATATTTCAATATTAGACAATTTACAAAAAAAAAATTTTATCAACAAATTATTTGTTGACAAAATTTGTTCTACGATTTTCCATGAATACACATTTTTTCAAGTTATTTTGCAAGAAATTGGAATTGAAACAATATTTTTATTTATATTTTTTATATTTATATTTTTTTAAAACCAAATTTAACAAACAAATGCATTATTCAAGCATCTGTCGATAGAAAATTTATTTTTTTCGATATCCTAATTCAAACTGTTGACATAGAAAAAAAAACGAATTTTTCTGTAATAATAAAATTTATCAAATTATTATGAATGTTGCTGAAATTCCCATCAAGTTCCCATCTGAAAAGACTGACATTGAAAAAACCGAACTTTTCTGTCCAGAAATGTCCGGATAATGCATTTGTTTATTAAATTTGTTTAAAAGATCATAAGAATAATACAAAAAATTATGAATTTTGCTGCAAATATCATAAAGTTCCGAATTTAAAAAAATTTACATCGAAAAAAACGAACTTTTCTATCGAAAAATGCCTGATTACTGCATCTGTTCATAAAATGTATTGCAATATAACTAGAAAAAACGTAGGATTATGGAAAATCATAAAGAATATTTTTTCAACAAATAATTTGTTTATAAAAAATTTTGTTGCTCAATAATATATGTAATATTGGAACATCTTTAGCTAATATTAGTTTATGAAACTTAGGCGATTTCAACACTTTTCCTGTTATTGACGAGCAATGTGAAAGTCAAATAGATAAAATGGCCATTTTTTCTTCATATTTGTTTGTTTTTTTATAAAAAATTGAAAACCTAATTGAGAAATCAGGCTCGGCAACTCTCTTAGAAATCTTAACAGCCCTAACACAACGCTGCTGAAGGTTGGTTGAAATTCTCAGCATAAAACACTAACCAGCTATGACTCTTGGTTGGAACGTATTTGCTACGTTTAAATCGTAAAAATGAAATTGGAAATGAGTAAATTCAGTTTTTGGAAAATCGGCAGAAGTTGCAGTAAAATATTTAATAACAAACTTTTTTAAAGAATGCGCATTTTTTTAAAAAGCGACAATGAAACTGTGGCCGGCTTAAGATCAATGCATGTTATGAATTGTAATAATATACATTTATGAAAATGATATATAAGTTGAGATAAAAATTCGAGTGCGAAGCACGAGATACGTGATGAGAATGTTTTCGTTAAAGCCGAAGGAGCTTTAACAAAAAAAGTCACTATCACCAAATTACTGTTGTCGGTGTTTTGACTTTTACTTGAAACAAAATCTGTGGATATCTGGAATATACAAAGACCGAGCGCGTAGCGCGAGGTAAATACATTATCGAGTGCGGAGCGCGAGATAAATATATCATCGAGCACGAAGCACGAGAACCAACAGTCGCGCGCCATAGGCGCGCTCAAACTTACGAGCCGCTTGCGCATCACGCTATGAGAATGTGCCGCACGATATGAAAAAAAGAAAAAACTTCATTTTTGAAAATCCTAAAAGTTTATCATGACATCTTTTCGAATTTTCTTGAAAAATCGAAAATTCAAATTTTGACTACACAAAACATAATAAAAATTTTTATTTTATTATCAAACGATGCAAGATGCGAAAAAACATTATTATACAAAAATTATCCACCCAAAAAAGATCTACGAATTTGTTGCTGATAATTTTTTATAGAACGCGTAGTTTTTGTTTCAATCGAGATAACAGCATTGAAAATATAAAAATTAATTTTTTTTGAAAAACAACACAAGCTACGAAAAAAAATATTGAACAAAAGTTTTTAAGGTGAAACGGTAACTTCCTGCGATCAGTGTATGCAAAACCACTCCCAAAGTAATAAATCAATTGAAATTATTTTTGATGCATTGTAAAAGGTTAAACGTATTCTATGGCGGGCTTCTCTTAAAAATCCAAATTATTAATATTTTTATTTATTTTTTTAAGCAAATATTAGATTATATAATTCCGAACATTTTTGATGCTCAAATAACGAGAAGCCCGCCATGCGGAAAGTAATAATGAACATATTATAACCGAAAAAAGATTGATTTATTAATTTATTTAGACGCCGTTTTGCACAAACCAAAACAAAGTAAATCAAGCGAAAATTCGATTTGAATGGTTACGTTTTCATTTAAAAAAAAGTTAATTTCAATAACGACAAAATTCAAAAGAAGGGAAGCAGTTTTAACTAAAATAATGAATTTTCAACTGAAATAGATGAATTTTAAACCGAAAAGATGAGTTTTCAAGAAAAAAAAAGTTTGTTAATCAAAATTTAAATATTTCAATTTTCGTCTATAAAAATAATCTTCAACCAAAGAAATGAAATTTTAACTGAAATAATGTAATATTAAATTGAAATGATTACATTTTCAATTTCAAAAATATATATATTTCAACCAAAACAAAATTTTTTTAAAATAGTTACATTTTCAAACAAAGTTATGATTTTTCAACTAAAATCATGAACCTTTTACTAACATAATTGAATTTTCAACCAAAGAGAATAATTTTTAACTAAAATGATTGCATATGTAAGTTGAATAGATCAATTTTAAATCAAAAAGATGAAATTTTATCAAAAGGGTTTAACTTTAAACTCGAATAGTTTAATTTTTAACCAAAAAGTGAATTTTAAAACAAGAAGATTAATTTTAAAACAAAAAGATTAATTTTCTACGAAAAAATAAACAGGTTTTTAAAATAATACATGAATTTTCAACTGAAGAGGACAATTTTGCAACCAAATAGTGAAATTTCAAACTAAGGAAGATCAATTTTGAACCAAAAATGGAGTAGTAAAAATTTTTAGTTTAAAAAATTATTTTTTAACAGAACTGATGAATTTTCAACTAAAATTCTGACTCTACAACTAGCATAGATTAACTTTATGCTAAAAAGATGAATTTTCAACTACAAAAAGCAAATTTTCAAATAAAAAATTGAATTATTAAATTTTCAGTTCGTAAAATCAATTTTCAAACAAAGAGCTAAATTTTAAATAACAATAGGGGTATATTCTATTGAAATAGTTACATTTTTAGTTTAAGAAAGTTAATATAAACAAAAAAAACTCATTTGAAAAAAAAGTTACATTTTCAAACAAAGCGATGAATTTTCATCTCAAATTATGACTCTTCAAACTTTAATAGTTGAATCTTAAGCCAAAAAAGATCAATTTTCTACCAGAATAGTGAATCTTTAATTAGAATTTAACAAAAAAGATCAATTTTTAAGCAAGAAGGTTAATTTCTATAAAAAAAGAACTAATAAAAAAGAAGGTAATTTGCAAACAAAAATTGAAGATTTAAATTTTCTATTAAAAAAATGTATGTTAAATCAAAGAACTGAATTTTTGTTTGCAATGGTGTATCTTCAACCAAAAAGATTAACGTTCAACAAAAAAGTTTGACTTGCAACCAAGTAATTAAATTTTTATTTCTAACACATTTTTTTCAACGAAAGACGTAGTAGGGGATATTAGGAACTGAAAAAGACGACTTTCTAAATTTGAGTTTTTAAGTAAGAAATATTCTTCCATCAAACAGAACAAATTACGAACAAACTGTCAAATTATCAAGCAAAGAAATAAATTTTCAACTAAAAATGATCAGTTTTTAACCAAAAATAGAACAGTAAAACTTCAGTAAAAAAAACTAATTTAAAAAAAGTTTTCAAGAACATAGTTAAATACAGTAATATACATCAACTTTTATGAAAGCAAAATCATTGTTATTGAATTTTATATCGCAAGACAAAAGGAAAATTTAGCACGCTCTCGAAAAAATTCTCGTAACTTCAAGAAAAAATCCCCGAAATTTCAACGTTTTTCTAGATGTATAAAAACTCCTTGACAATTTCAGGTTTCTTAAGTTTTGCAGGTAAAGTAGAAACCTTGTTCACGACAAAAAATTGTGTACTTCTGCTAACCGCCTACAAAAACTGTTTATAATGCGCCCGTCACAAGTTGGGAATCCAGCAAAAATACAAGTTTTATAAAAATTGTGCCAGTGATTTTCGTTGGTTGAAAAGCGGTTTAGTGCACAAATGGGCACAAGTATAGCAAATTTGAGCTAACTTTCATTTCGTTTTTAATATAAATTATTAATATTTATTTTTATTATTAATAGTGATAATATAATACATTTCTATTTAGTTAGCGCAATATTCAGAGTTATAAAATTTGTAATTCAGAAAAATAAAATCCTTTTACAATTTTTACATTCTCATCCTAATGAGAAGGTATTGGTTGCATGTGAAAAATGACTTTCGCGAATTCCATCAAATTTCGACGTTTTGAGATCCCCTGGGTCAGAAAAAATAGTTTTTACGTCGGCTTCTGTCAGTCGTCGTTGTTGTTGTAGTCGTTGTCATTGTAGTAGTCTGTATACACGGTAACATTTGAAGGAATTATTTAATTGGATTCCCCTTTGGCATACTTTGTAAGGATATACTAATGAAAAAACAATAACTCCATTTTGTGGAAAACATAGCAAGATACGAAGAGATAAGATTGACATTGTGCACTGAAAAAGGAATAGAAAATTTTTCAGGAATTCCTTTTTTGTTGGATAAGTAGTACTTCTTTTATTTTTGAAAAACAACATTGAAAATAAAAAAATTATATTTGAGTAGAACAATATAAGATACGAGAATAAGTGAGCCAAAATTTATTAAACCAAAAAAGATTTTAAAATTTGTAACGAATATTTTTCTGATACGAAGCATAGTTTTTTTATCGGAAAAAACAAGATTAAAAATAAATTTAAAAAAATATATATATAATCAAGTCAGCAAGTCATTAACAAACTCATTAACAAACATCATTATATTTTTATTTCTTGACCAATTTTTTTTACGAAAGTTACTTTAAAATATTATCTTAACACATGTAAAGCAGAATATAAACTTTTAACAGGGTCCAACACGGAAAATTGCATTTGCTTAAGTGTTGAAAAAAACTTTGAAACTGCATTTGGCAAAATTTGAAAATAATAAAATAAATCTTCCTTTTAAAAATAACACATTTGAATATATAATAACCGAATCTAGATGCTTCACTACTGGCACTTCTGTTTTCTTTTAATTAACTTAAACCTTAACCAAAGCATGCTAATTAAAAATAATAATAATAATAATGATTTTAATCAAAGGATTACATTTTTTACCAAAAAAGCTTGTTCAATAAACAAAGAAAAAAAATTGAGACAAAATGTTGAATTAAAGGATCGATCCAAAAATTTATCAGTTTTTAAAATGATGTAATTTTAAACAATTTGAAGCTAAAATTATTAATTTATACATCCAAATTTGTTATAAAATCTTTTTAAACATTCTCTTAATCTAATCTAATTTACTTATTCTTTACTTACTCTAATCTAATCTGTTGCAGATTTTGTTATCTTGGAACTCGATGTTTTCCCAAAATTTTTTGAAAATCCTACAAAATTAAAAAATTGCCTGAAAATCTTTCAGCCTTTCGAAATGTTCAGAAAGCTTCTAAATTTTGTGTTCAAATTCTTCAAAATCACTAATCGCACAACTTGTTTCGCGCAAATCAAGTAGCGCGACCTCAGTCGCCCATACGGAAACCCACCTTTAGGTTAAAAATTCCTTAATTTTAAATATTTTTGTGAAAATTCATTTATTTTGTTCAAAATTAATCTTTTTGGTTAAGAAATAAGCTATGTATTTGGATACAAATTTATTAATTTAAGCTTTGTTTTAAAATACATTTTTATGGTCGAAGACTCATCATTCTGCTTTTTATGTTTTAGAATAGTATTTTTATTAACTTTTACAAACAAATTGAGTACAAAAAACCTACAGATACGTTAGTGAGGAATCTGCCTGTGTACTTCAAATTTCTTTCCGACTAATAATCTAGAACTATTGCAGTGTTTTTAATTCAAGGTACAATTTTCAAAATAGCTAATTTCTGGGTCGTATGTTGTGTCGTTCCATGCACACTGGAAAGACAAGGGTACCCAGGTAGCCGTGGAGGAAAAGACAAGCGTCCGCCCTAATGTACTGGTCCCAGGTATTGCGGGCGAAGTTATGATGACCCCGCCCTAGATATAAACCTCTTCAATATTTCTATTGTACAAAACAAGCATTTGCTAAACAGATTAAAAATTCCCCAATAGCCCACTTTAAACGTAATGCAAATTTTTCACATCATTAAAATTTTTGTACTTGAAATTTTTTTTCGAATAATACTTTTATTTATAGTGAAAACACAATGTTGAATAACAATTTAATTGTTTTCAAAATTGAATAAAATTCCTAGAGATTTTTCTGAGAGTTATCCAGGACTGTTTTTAGTTTTCCACTAGAACTATTACTGTATTTTTTCACAAGTTTCAAATGTATATGCATAGCTTATTTCTGGGTCGAAATTGTTCACGTATGGGGGTTTTTTGGGAGTGTAAAAACCAAATTTATGTAGGTCATATTTGAAAAATGAGTTTTTATTCTTATTGTATTGCTAATCGTGAAAACACATGTTGAGTTTCAGCTCGATGTACCTTATGTTAACGATTCTGGATAAAACTTACAAAAAAGTTTTTTTTCTTATAGGAAATATCTGTTACACTTCATGGGGCTTGCGCCACCTCTGAATACAATTGTTTAAAACGCATTTCAGGGTGGGGGGGGGGGTTTGAAAAAATAAGCAAAAATGTTGAATTATAAAATTAATGAGAAAATGATAAATGTTTAAAATTATATTATTTTAAGCAATTAAAAAAAATTTAATATTTTTCAAAATAAATTTTTAACCAGAAATTAATTTGTAGTTTTCCTGAGAATTTGGATAAAATTGTTGTATTCTTTTGAAGCTTTTCAAAATAGTTAGAAAGCTTCTAAATATTGTGTTCAGAATCTTCTAAAATCTACGTTTTGTTTACAATTCTTAAAAATTGTTTCATGCTTTGAATTATTTTGGAATCTTTTGAAAACTTCTAAATATATCTTATACATACTCGATTTTTTTCCAAATTACTAATTGACTACATATTTTTTCAATTTCTAATGAAAATTACGTTTGGTTAAAAATTCTTTAATTTTAAATATTTTTGTGAAAATTCATGTATTTTGTAAGAAAAAAATCTTCTTAGGTGAAAAATTAATCTCTTCGTTTGCAAGTTGAACTACTTGGTTAATACAATGTTTTGTTAAAAAATACTTTTTTATGGTAGAAGATACATTATTTAAAAAAAATTCATTTCTTTTGGTTGAACGTTTGGTTGAAAATGTCCATTTTATTTAGTTCAAAATAAATGTTTGAACTGCAAACATAACTATTCCATTTTTGCTTGATAATTTATCTTTTTTTAGTTGAAAATTTAATTATTTTGGTAGGTAAGAAAACAAAAAGTGTCAATAGCAAAACGTCTGGATCCGGTAATATCAAACATATTATTTTTTAAAAGAAGGATAATTATTTTCAAAATTTGCCGAGTGAAAAATTATTTAATGGTAATTTTGAGAAATGCAATTGTTTGAGAAATCAACAAAATCCACGATGTTAGTTAATAAGTTCTCATTTGTGGCCAAATTGTAGCTTCCAGATTTTCCCAAATTAAGTAAAATATTGCATCAATAAATTAAAGCTACTGCAGCATATTTGAGTAGAATATACTAAAAATTACCCTGATATAATTTTTTGTTTGTAAGTTAATGGCCTTTTATTCATATTAATTTTCGTCAGTTTTTTCCTTCTGACGATTATACTTTTAGTTAAGAATTTTATTATTGGGTTGTAAAATCAATAATTTGATGAAGAAGTAATCCTTTGAGTTTGATATATCCACTATTATATTATTCGTTGAAAATTAATTTTTTGGTTAGAAATTTTTTTTTAATTAAAAATTTAACTAGTCAATTTTTGGCCAAAAATCGTTTTTTTTTTTAGACAACAAAAATTCAACTACTCAGGTGAAAGTTGAACCATTTTGTTAAAAATTTATTTTTTGTCGTTTCATGGTTCAAATCTATGGTTTAATATTTAAGTATTTGGTGGAAAATCGTTTTTTTAAATTTGAATTTAACTTCTACCTGAAAATGATAGTATTCCATTCTTTGTTGAAAATTGATCTGTTTTAGTTAGAACTTCGTATTTATTGGTAGAAAGCTAATTTTTTGGATTGAAATTTATTCTTTATTGGTTAAACTGCAACTGTTTTATTCAAAATCAACTCTTTTGTGAAAGTTCATCAATTTGGATGACATTTTTTTCTTTCTGACTGAAAATTTTTACTTGTTGGAAATTCGTCTTTTTTGTAAGAAAATCAAACTTCTGTGTTGAAAGTTGAACTAACTTGTTAAAATCTTTGTTTGGTTGAAGATTCATTATTGGTGTTTAAAATTCTTCTCTTTTTTTCGAAATTAAATTATTTTGCTGAAGATTTGTCTTTTTGGTGAAAAATTAATATTTCAGAGTTGGAAATTCAACTGCTTTGCAGAAATTTCATCTTGCAGGTTGAAAATTTGTGTTTTTTTTTATAAAAATTTGAGCTTATTTGTTAAAATTTTATTTGTATGCTTGCAGACTTATCATGTTAGTTAAAAATTCATCTTTGATTAAAAATTCAACTATTTTGTTCAAGTATTTATTTACTGAAAAATTATCTTTTTTAGTTGAAAATAGAACTATTCGTTTGAAAATATAGGTAGAAAATAAATAATTTAAAAACAGATTATTGCACACGGAATTCAACTCACTTTAATTATATTAACAACAACAATTTATTGGGTACTAAAAATGTGATTATCTTCGCTAAAGTTGGAAAAGTCCTGAATTTTTTTTCCACAAACGCTAGACACTCGGGGTATGTTTTCAAGTATTTTTCTTTACATTCAGTATTTTACCTATGTCTGAGGTTATAAAAGTAGCTTTCATGAATACCAAAATTATTTAATTATTTATATTACAATTTTACGAATTTTTTTCTATTTCTTTTATGGGATGCAAATTCATTATTTCTCACGCAGATATCATACATAGACGAAATCTTTGTCAATTTTTCATATTTCCCTGCAGCTGAGCAGGTAAGCCAAGTAACAGTAACTGAAGCCAAACGCGAGGGTGCAATAAAAATAATTGGAGATTTTCTGTCTCTCTCGTTGTTAAGTATCTCGCTCTAACAGGTCAAAAATTTTACCAACAGAATACTACCGATTTTCGGGTATGAGTTTTTATTTATATTAGCCAGGGGACACTAGGCTGTATTTCGGATTTTTTATAATTGTCGCTGCAGTCATTCAGGTGCTCAGTGAAACCTACCATTTCGCCTTAACTCAAAAAATGTACAAATTTGTTATCCTTTATATTTAGATAGGATGCGTATTTTTTATTTAAATAGTAAACAATAAGATTGAAAATTAACAAATTAGGTTTTAGGAAAACGAGACATAAAATGTGAATCAACCTAATTGTTTTTTTTTTCCAACCCCCCGTGAAAGCGCGCAGCCCAGCGACGTTATTCCACCGCCGAGCCGACATGAAACTTCACGCCCGATACACAAACACTGCACAACGCAAGTGAGAATATGGAGAAAATTATCTTTATCTGTAAAAAAAATGCATAGCTGGACCCCACAATCTTCCTTCTGCTAAGTAGGCTATTTCTTTCTATTACTTATAATTTTAAATTGTCAAGAGCACCAAATATCCTTTATCTGCTTCGCATGCTTGTTTTCAAAGAGGGTAGAACAACAAGTATCGTGTGTATGAAAGTCGTACGGAGATTTTGCCTTCTTCCCGCTCTCGATACACAACGTACTATTTTGTAGGATGCCAACTTTATTATATAAAAAAACAGATTGTGGTATTGGGGGCACACGGCAGAAACGAAACTTTGTTGGAATAACTTTGAAATTTTTCATGTGGAATCATCATGAGTTTCCAGATGATCTCATAATCAGAAAGAGAGAGAGAGAGAAAAAGATCTCGCGAACCTGCTCGGTTGTACGTGCAGGCGTGCAGGCGTGCCGTCGCGTCGTGCGCACTTAGGTTTTTTTCAATTCACTCCAATCTCAAGCGAAGTTTCACATAAAGATTCGCGCTTGTCCCAAAAGAAGTTTCACTTGAACAAGAACATATCAACTTATATATATGATAATCTATTGATAATATCAATATCAATGCATATTAGGAATTCTAATAATATAATAGAATAATCGAAATTAATTGAGAAAAGTTCGCATTGTAAACAAAATTGAGTGCGAAAATTAATTTTTGAACAAAATTTTTTTTACATGGAAATTTATTGTTTTGTTGTTAAAAATTTATATATTTTTATTTAATTCAAAATTGTTTTGGATAAAAATTAAAAAATTTGTAGTGGACATATGAATTATTAGACTATGTTGAAAAATCGTATTGTTTAATTTATTCAACTCTTTTTGATTGAAAATTAAAATATTTTTGGTGGAGATATCAACTATTAGACTTTTTGTTAAACATCCATTTTTTTAAAAGGATTCATCACTTTGGTTAAAAAATTAACTCTTTGTTGAAAATTATTTTTTTCTTTCTTGAAAATTAATTGTTTTAACTATAAATTTAATTCTTCCATCTTTTGTTCAAAGTTTATCTTTTTGAATTAAACTCATCTGTTTGTTGAAAATTAATGTATCTTAAGCACGGCTGTTTTCACTAACAGTGCTTACATTAAATTTAGAAAGAAACATTTTTTCATTAAGCGTAAGGTTGTTTTCATAATTATAAAAGAATTTTGGACGGTCGGGGAAAATCAAAGACTGGGCAGGTAAAAGTCAGGGAATTTCGAAATTATGATTTTATTGCAACCTTATAAATGGGATCAGCTTCGCCTTTCGCACTAATTTTTTCAGTCAGTTTGATTAATTATTCACTGATTTTTACAAATTATTCAGCATAAAATGTTTGACTGGCATTTTCAGAGAGCTGTACTGATTATTTCTCTTAAATTGAAAAAAATAAATAACTAATATTAACTGCAATAATCCTTTTGTAACAATGCGAAGTTAATGCAGTGCATAGTTTCATTACATTCAAACTTAATATTCATTTAACGCTTTGATAATTTCAATCTCTGAAATACTGTTTCGATAAAGTCATTTATTTGCAATGGAGATTGTTTTATCCGCCTCAGTTATATTTACGAGATTCAATAGTCAAATATATTCGGATCCACGTTTCGACGGAATTCCTCTAACAAATACGCGATTTTCGCTAAATTGAAATCAAATAATCCTGCATACTATAAAACCGCAGTATATATTTTTTCTAATACGAAATCCCATGGACTCACGCGTACCGTAACAGTGTATGTGCGCATAACCAAGCTTTCACACTTTTTCTCCCTTTCCTCCCTTTTTCTAGAACTTTACTCTATTTTCAAAAAACTTCCCCCTTTTTTTGCTTTATTGCAAACTGTATTAAAGAACAAAATATTTTTAAACCCCACTATTTTTTGTAGAAAATTAATTCTTTACGGTTGAAAATTTTGTTATTATATTTATGGTTCAGAATTAATTCCTTTTTGTTATAAACGCTTCTATTTTGTTCAAATCTCAATTATTTTGTTAAAATTTCAACTGTTTTTGGATAGAAAATTCTTAGTTTTGGATTGAAAATTCATTGTCGTTGAAAATGAACTTTTTTGTTGAAAATTCAACTTTCTGATTAAAAATGAATTATTTTGGCAGTAAATTTTTTTTAGTTGAAAGTTCCAATATTTTCTTTAAAATTCGTCATTTTGGGCCAAGTTAAGCTGTTTTTTATTTAAAATTAGAAATATTTGTTGGTTGAAATATCGACTAATATATTTTTGGGTGAGAATTCATATTTTTTGTTTGAAAATTCAACTACCTCCTGGAAAGTTGAATTACTTTGTTAAAAATTCATTTTTTTGTTGTTGTTGAAATTTCATCTTTCTGGTTTAAATTGAACGGTTTTGTTAAAAATTTGACGTTTTTTATTGAATTTAAATGTTTTTTATTTAAAATTTAAACATTCTTTGGTTGAAATATCAACTATAATATTTTATTTTTTAGAATTCTTCTTGTTTGGATAAAAAATCATCTACTTGGTTGAAAGTTTAACTGCTTTGTTCAAAAGTTTCATTTTTTGTCAAACGTTCATATTTTCAGTTAAAAATTTAACTAGAATATTTGTTTGGAAATTCATGTATTTTGCTGATTTTTTTTTGTTGAAAATCAAACTTCTTTATTAAAAATTCCACGTTCATTCTTGACATTTCAACTGTCTTCTACAAAATTTGCCTCTTTGCTTAAAGATTCGACCATTTGGTTAACAATTCCATTATTTCATTGAAAATTCATATTTTTTGGTAGCAAATGTTTTTTTGTTGAGAATTCAATTATATTGTTGAAAATGTAACATATTTTTTAGATTATTTTCGACAGTGAAGCCTGATATCCTAGAATTATACTATTTAACATATTATTTAAATTTGAATATTTATACACCGATATAGTGCATAAATCCGGCTTTTTATCATTTTATTAATCCTTTTTAAGAGACTTTAAATTGTCCTGAGATCCCTCTGATCATTATTCAATATTTTTATGATCATCATTGAATTACCGAAAACCAGTTTTCAAATAAATAGTAAAAGGGTACTTTAAATTAATTGTGCATGTACGACTCTGAGTGTTTGTTATCTGGTGAACATTTGAACAAGCATGTAAACATCAAAGCAAAGCTATCCAATATACTTATACGGAAATTGGAATTAGAAAAGTTTAGGTTCAGCGGTGATTATATGCTCGAGCAAATAGGCGAATTCTTGCGATAAAAAGCTATGCTTGTTCCCTGGGCTTCACATTTTTAGCGCATTATACGTTTGATATATGTATATAATATACAATACGCATGTACACATTATAATATATTATATACATATATCCACTCGTTCGCGTCGCAAGTGTCAAGGGATTTCTGCTTGCTTTCACGAGCATATGCCGGGTCACTGTACACTTCATAGTTATAGTCCTATTCAAAGAAAAGATTGTCTCGAGGCCTTTCGCACAACTCCTGCTCAATTAGAGATAAAACACGGTTTGACCTTATAAGTTAAAGTCACTATACTTTTTAGTCATTCATAAGTTTCCATTCATCGCAAGTCGTTTCTTTCATCTTTCTGACGGAAGCAAGACTGTGTGTTAGTTTGTGTGTGCGTGCCACCCAAACTGGAAAGTAACTTAAGGTCAAAGGATTCATACAAATTGTACATTTTATTTTCTTAACATTAAAATGGGTTCAAATGTTTCGAATTTATTCAGGGTCGATGCAGTAAAACGTGAAGCTGTATAATAAGGCCCTGAAAAAATACGCATTTGAACATGTTGAGAATTTTTGTAAGTAATTGGTACTATAATCGTACATAATTGCAATAATTTGGAATATTCAAAAATTTTCTTGAAATTTCCGCAGTATTCTGCAATGTTCAGAAATTGTCTTCAATTTTTTGGAATTTTTGTCTGAGTCCAAAATTCTCTTAAAATTGTTGAAGGTTCTTGAAGTTTCTACAAGATGACCATTGGCCGGGAATGAGCCTGGAATTTTGCACGGTTAATCCCCGAGATATTACCCAACAGGAAATGCCTGCATTGAGCCGTAGCTTACATCTGGCGCTGTACTGAGCCAGTGGTCTTGCCAACATCCAGCCAAGTCTTGGCAGACCAGTGCTGACGCAGTACTGGGTGAATTGGCCATGCCAACGTCTAGCCAAAACTTGGTGAACGATTACTGGAGCAGTACTGGGGGAATTGCAGTTAAATTACAGTACCGATACTGGCAAAAATCATAAATCAAAAAGAAAATATATATATATACAGTGTGATTTTTTTAACTTGAAACTTTTGATTCATAACATTTTTTTCATAGAGTGCCTATTTCTCGAAATATTTAAAAGTTTCAAGTTAAAAAAATCACCCTGTATATATATTATTATTATTTATGTGTTTTCATTAAACTTTTACTCGGGTAAACCCGGTTATACATCATAGTCACGGTCTAAGTCAAGTGACTGATGAGATTGGAATGTTAAAAGTTAATTCAAATATTTTAACACGATGGTTGAAACTTCCTGCGTTGATGTTGTAGGTATACAATTATGAACGGCCACGAGCGTTGGAGGTGACAACAGTCACCTCTGGATGCTTGCTTAGAGCTACCATCTGCCACTCCACGGGTTTTTAGTCGCTTGCTTCCTGATGATCAAGAAAGTTTCTTACAATGTTACAATGTGACATGTCTGTGCGTATATTCTCTCTAAGCCATTACGCGACACCCATCAATAATGTGGTCGATGAATTCGTTAGTATAGTATCTCCACATAATCGGCACCGGTCAACCACGTCTTGATGTAATACGTGTTTGCGATAATTCCTGGTGCTGACAACTTTGCCCTGTATTGCAATGACGAATCCTTCCGTCTATTAATACAGAACACCCTTTCTCAGCCAAATATTAAATGCCTCAGTATCCACTTCATTTTGATCTAACGTTTTGGGGTGTTCGCTATGGATGGCTTTCTGCCTCCATTGTATTTCTAATTCCTCTATGGTTTCTGCCCTGATATTCAAGGCCCCATCTGAGGATAAATTTAAGGGTGTGTATTCAAGATCCGCTTGACAGATGCTACTGTAAAGCGCAACATTTCGTTTGCTGTTAAAATAGTCTCGCAACTGTATAACTTGTGACTCGCACAGTTTTTTGACATTTACAACGCCCCGACACTCTAAATGTCATGATAGAACTACCCTTTCAATCGCTGAATTTCTGTGGTGCATTCGGTGCTTCGCCATTTCAACGCGAACAATTCTGTTTAACTTTTCAAGGTCGGTGTTAGACCATTTTATGAGCCCGAAAGAGTACGTGAGGACAGGGATGGCATATGTCTTGATCGCCCTGATTTTGTTTGCCGAGTTGAGAAAACTCTTCATAATTAATCTAAGTCTCGTAGTGAAAGCAGTCGTTAGGCTTGTCTTAACTATCGTATGTTGAATGCCCTTAGATTAAAGAATGCCCAGATATTTATATGATTCGCCTGCAACCATTACCTCGATGCCATTTTCGAACTCGTTTTCTAACTCTGCGGTCCCTAATTCCTTTCTGATTGAATGCACTGTTCTACATTTATCTAGTCCGAACTCCATATGGATATCATTGGAAAACTGCTTTGTGACATCGATCACTTTTTGCAATTTCTGGCCTGAACTAGTGTACAGTTTCAGATCATCCATGTAAAGAAGATGGGTCACTTGATAACCATCCTCATAATCATGAATTCTGAACCCATGAGACATGCTGTTTAGTGTTTTGCTCAATGGATTCAACGCTAAACAGAAACATAGTGCGCTGAAGGAGTCTCCTTGAAATACACCCGTCGTAAAGCGTATTGATCTAGTTATCCTTGGTTCGTCCATGACCAAAATATTTTATTCTTGTACCCTAGAGCCTCATCGCATGGCTTAGAAAGTCAATAATGCGTGGGCAGATTTTGTAAAGGTTTAAGACTTCAAGCAAATAGTCATGCGGAACGGAAGGAAACGCTTGCTTGTAGTCAATGTATGCCATGTGTAAGTTCCTTTGATGCTTACGAGCTTGAGTCATGGCAACAGCGTCTATAGTGACTAGATCTTTACAGCCTCGTGAGTTTTTACAACATCCTTTTTGTTCTTCTGTAAGAATGTCATTCTCGTCGCAATAAGAATATACCTTATCTGCAATGATAGCTGTAAGACATTTATAAAATAAATGGAAGACAGGCTATCGGTCGAAAGTCAGATGGATTTTGAGCGTCTGGTTTTTTTGGTATCATATATGTAGTACCTTGGAGCATAAAACCTGGCATCAGATTTGGGTATTCCATGATCTTCTGAAAACACCTTGTCAACGCAAGATGCACACTCGTCAGGTACTTGTACCCGAAGTTGTGCACCATGCCCGGACCTGGAGCTTTCCAATTACTTGCCCTTTTCAAGACCGCTGAAACATCCAAAGCTGTGATGTTTGTCAGACGCATTTCAGGGCTATTGCTTGCCCTTGATTCCTCCAGTTTGAACCACGCAGTGTCCAAATTGCATCTGTTCATTTTTCTCCAAACAGCCGACCACTAGTTAGTCATATCTTCCAATTGAGGGATTTCGGTGCCTTGGTGGTTATTTGGCTTTACTCTCAGTTCACGATAGAACCTTCTTCCATCTGTCTGAAAGTTTTTATTTTGCTGCCTTCGTTCATTGCTTTTCATGCACCGACGCAGTCTGGCCGTAAGAACAACAAGTCTCTGTCGTTGAGAGTCTAAAAATTCATCCAATATTGCTGGTGTTCATGTCTCGATGTGCCGAGGGTGGATGATTTTAATAACATGGTTCATCAGCTTTCTGGTTCTTTTTCCTTTTTTATATTGAGTTAATCAATCCAATTTGCACCTTACTTTGCTAACATCCATATCCAACCTGATGTTTCATGGTGGATCTCGATCCCTTGTTGGGACAAAAACTGCATTTGCAGGCCTAGTTTTCCGGCCCAACGTTCTAAGGGTTGCCACAGCTGCACAGTATACAAGAGTTTGCACCTCTAACGCAGTTTGTGCTACGTTCAAATACATAGATAAAACCTTGCTGTCGAGATGTGCTATTAGTGCACGCAGATAATTTGTGATGTTCATTTTGGGCAGAGAATGCCTTAGTGTTGGTTCTACATATCTGAACTCTAGCAAAGCATGACCAAAATTCCTTTCCAGGTGCTGTAGTTTTTCTGAGATTTCCCTAACCACATCATCGTTAGTAATATCCGGATGTGGTTCTAATGGATCCGGTGCATGATGTTGATTATCCCTAGCACCTATGCCTTCAGCATCAATCAAATCTTCGTTATCCACATCTTCCAAGGCGAGCTCATCAATAGGAAGCTGCCGTTCCACTTCCATTTTGATAGCAGCTATTTCAATACCCGAAAGCAGTCTGTTTACAGATATTGAGCGGTTTTGATCTGCCAGATGCTGCTCATTTATTTTTGTGGCTAGCTCTGGGTATTTAAGTAAGAAAAGTCTATGATGTTCTCTCCTCACACTTTACCCACATTTCTCAGCCATAAAATAGAGGCGCATAACATCTCTGTTTATATGGTATGTCCATTTCGTCGCTTTTTTGGTTGCTGAACCTCTGCTTCTGTCTCTGGTTGTATAAGGTCATCCACCACTGAAGGATGTGGTGGTGTTGGATCATCAGTGGATTGAGGAAGAACATCAATTGCTCCTGCTTGACCGTTTGACGCGGCTTTCTCTAACTTATGTTCATTGCCGTCGTTTTTCCACGCCAAATCAACCTGTTGTTTAATCTCCATTGTCGGTCTTCTGTAACATGTAGATTAGTCCTGATGTCCTTCATCTTAGCGATAAGATCTTTTAGTGCGACTTTTTGTGTATCCTGTTTCCATTTTTGTTTCAAACTTCGTACTTTCGTAACAGAGACGCACCAGTTCCTCTTTCATTTTGGTATCCCAATTGATGCTCTCCCACGGTATTTCTTTCGAGGTGGTTGGCTGCAAATAGCTAGCGCTAGCCAAAGCATCCTCAGTAGGCACAGTTGATGTTCCACTGCTTACCATTTGTCGCAGATGTTCTTGCCGGCCAGCTGTTTGATTAGTGAGATCTGTCTGACCATCTCGCAGCTCACCATCGCCACCGTCCCGCATGCTGTGGCCGCCAGCTGTTTCTCCAGGGGCGCCCCGACGATCCTCGGGAGCCGGCAAGCGTTTCAAAATCTTTAATATATTCTTCATTTTTCATTGATAAGTTTTGGTGTTCTACTTAGTCCCTCTTCTCTTCATTATCAGC
>NC_046665.1:46623553-46632427 GCF_010883055.1 Belonocnema kinseyi
ACATTAATATTTATTATATAGTCTCGGAAATCATGAAAAAAGTTAGTCGCTGGTTCTCTGGAGCTCCTGACAGGGAAGGTGGAAAAAAGGAGCGTCTCTCAAGAACAGCCGCGTGTCAGGATAGTGTAGGAGATTTCTAAAGATTCTGTGTGGAATTTCATATCAATATTTTCAATGTAAGACGTAAGTTTTAATCGAGTTTTTATAAATTTTTACAGCGACCGTCATCACATAGTTCACACATCTTATGCAGGCCTCTTCTTGTTATGAATTTAAACGAGCGTCGGCTTAACTCTGTCTAATCTTCATGTCTAGTACTGTACCAGTACTGACTGCCAGTACTACCCGCCAGAACTGGTGCAGTCTGAAAGCCAGTACCGAACATAGTTATCATCCCAAGGTCCTGCCAGCACTGCGCCACTACTGGCGGTCAGTATTACGCCGACGCTGCCAGTGCTGGCGCAGTACTGCGCCAGTAGTCAATTTCCCATTGGGTATTTATCTGAAGTTGGATAAAAACGCTGCAAACAATTGACAACTATAATTATTGGAAGACGGATAATTTTTATCCACCTCGTGATAAATATTATCTGCCGTCGGATAATTGTAGTTTTCAATTGTTTGCAGCGCTTTTGTCCAACTTCAGATAAATAATAACACGGTGATTTACTGTGTGAACACCGGGAAAAAGCCAGGAAATAGTCACACGTTTGTTTAAAAACCGAGAATTATTCAGATTTGTTACCAACTAGTTTCGTTAAAACATCGAAGATCATTTTGGATTTAAGACTTTAAAGATAATGTTTCATTAAAACAGAATTTTCCTTTAAAATTGTATATATTTCAGAATTTAAAGCAAGTGTTTATGGACCTTTCAGACACTAAAGTTTATTTTATATTTAAGAACAAAAACTTCCTTTTTAGAGATTTAACACAAAAGTTACATAGATAACCCACATTTATATAAATAATTTCCAGTAATTGGTATATCTTCAAATATAAAATTTACCCACTTCTGATCATTTCGTGGACATAAAAGTTTAATGGTATCATAAAAAAGAGCACAGATTGAAATATGATTTTCTATCGAAAATCCAAAATGTATAGTTTATAATTGTATGATCCTGGGTCTCAAAAACGCGAATATCGCCCAAACTAAGGATCGACAGAATTTTTCAGAATTTTCATTGCAGTTTATGAAATCACAGACTTTTCTTTTCCATGTTCCTCTATTTCCCTTTTTTAATGAATTTTTCTTTTCTCCCTTTTTCTCTTTTTTTTGGCTTACATGAGAACTGAATATATAGAACTCAATAAAAAATCCAACCATTTTTGGCTGATAGTTCATTATTATTCACTGCCATTTAAAATTCTACTATTTGGTTGAATATTTAATTATTTTGTTGAAAATTCAACTATATTTGTAAAGTCATTTTTTTGGGTGGAAAACTCAACTGTTTTGTTGAAAATGCGTCTTTTTAAAATTAATTATTTTTTAATAAAAAGTCGACTATTAAACTTAATTAATCTCTTTTTTGGTGGAAGAGTAACATTTATTGTTTAAATTCTAACTGTTTTCTAAAATATTCGTCTTTTAAGCTTGAAAAGCAACTGTTTTTGGTTGAAGTTTAATATTTTTTTGGTGAAAATTCGATCATTTGTTTGAAGGTTCATCTTCGAAGGTTGAAAATTCAACTACATATTTGTTTAAAAATTCAAATGTTTATTGAATATTTGCTCCTTTTGCTTGGAAGTTAAACTAGCTGAAAATTCATTTTTTTAAATAAAATTTTGCCGTCGTTTAAGAAATACTTCTATTTATTCTATAAGATATCTAGAATCAGCAAAGCAACTATCCAAAAAGATTTGCAGTAGCAGCACAGATGTTTAAAAGTTAACAGAGCAATTTATAGGCAAAATGGGTTTTTATATTACCATCGTTTAAGAAATACTTCGATTTATTCTATAAGATATCTAGAATCAGCAAAGCAACTATCCAAAAAGATTTGCAGTAGCAGCACAGATGTTTAAAAGTTAACAGAGCAATTTATAGGCAAAATGGGTTTTTATATTAAATATATTAAAATATACATATTAAATTCAATTGTTAACGTTTTCATTTATAAAATCGCTCACCTTACAATGCGTAATTGTAAAATATTTTATTTTAAAAACTTCTTATTTCGGGTCTTCATTTTTAAGTGTCCATTTTTTATTTAAATAATTTTAAAACTCAGTTTTGAAGAATTAAACAACTAAAAATTAAAAGCTACAGTTCGACTAGACTAAAGTTCGAGTATTAAAAATTGAACAATAATTGATTTCACCAGACGATTCTGAGTCTGTTCAAATTTAAACAATTTAGAAATTTTAACGTTGAAAATTGAACTGCTTCAATTCGAAAGCATTAGATGTTCAATGTATTTAAATAATTTCAAACTAATTTTTTTCATTTTTAACCCATCCACTTTAAAACTTTTAATTAAAATAAAAAATGTTTTTTATGTAATATTTGGCGATATTTGAATGTTCGTTAAAAATGAGCAATTATAAATTGTTTGGAATAAAAAGTCTTGAATCGTTAAAATTTTAGAGAGGTAAATTTAAGCTTTAAACAATTGAACAATTGTTTATTTGAAATAAGTTTATATTGAGATAATTAAACTCAAAGGATTTATGTATGTAATTTTAAAACAAAGAGAAGAAATATTGGTATTTTGTTCAATTGACAGAGATAATTTTTTATTTTTAATATTTTTATTGAGTTGGAAGAGAGCAATTTTTGATTTTCAATTTCTTATGAATTTGTCAAGGCCTTTTAAAAAATGTGTATTGAATTGGAAAGGGATGCAATTTCAATTATTTTTCTGAATTGGAAGAGGCCATTTTTTTCATTTTAACATTTTCGTTGAGTGGAGGGGGCGGGCAAATTTGGTATTTTTAACATACAGATGAAGCGAGGGAACTTTTTATTTTCAATTTTATACTGAATTGGAAGAGTAACAAGTTTAAATTTTAACATTTTTATTAATCTGAGTTTAAAAGGATTAGTTTTAATTCAGAGCTTTGCAAATGATGCGTGGGTTCCAGAAATATTTGAACCGTCCAATTCATAAAATTTCCAAATGTTTTAGTTTAATGAATTTAATCACAACAAAGTCATTTGGAAAGTGTTAAAAGTTTCCATTTTATACGTCTCCATTATTGAGTTTTTGAATTAAGAATGTCTGAATTTTTATCTCTGAATTAAAATGGTTAACTTGAATCTGGAAATCTCTTTAATGTCTTGGGAGATTTTGGAATAATCTGGATTTTTACGGATACTTTTCGAATTTTATTAACTATTTTGAACATGTTACAGAGTTTACTATGAGAACACTCAGAAACAGTCTCTTCATATTCTTGATAGAATGATGAAAAATGTTCATAGCTCCATTCGAAAATGAGTCACATCCCTCTTATTTTGTGGACTTTCTTAATATTTGAAGAAATTTCACATTTAAGTTAGCTCATAGAATCTACATTATTATAATATTTTGTGAACGCATCACTGGCAGAGATTTCGGATTCAAAACGAAGTTTCATGTTTCACTCTTTTAATCGAAAGTTTATCAAGTTTCCGGAAGTTAGTTTCTCTTATCACATATTGAGAGAATAACTAGCTATCGTCTAATATATTTTCCGCTGTCGCAAAACGATACCCAACCATAATAGCACGAAATTCATAAATCACTGACGTAACTGGCAAATCATTTGGTACAGTGAGTAATATCCTGTGATACTAAAGAAAGCGATAATATATAATACTATATAGTATTATCTTACTATTTATATGAAATTTATAAAATATTCAATATGCATTATAAATTTATGTTTCCTCGTTCGATCCGCACGATTTCGCAGATAAGATAGATCAGGGGACAAAATGCCATTGTTTCAGAGAAAAGATGTCACGATTTATTGACGCAATCATTTTGATTATATCAATCTATGCCCAAGATTGAAACGATGTCACATACATTCAAGTGCTTTGCTTTACTGGCTCGTTAAACTCTTGATTAAATATTTTGTAGCTGATTTCTTCAACTAAAGATCGTTATGAGTTAAATAAATAAAAAATAAAAATTATGATGATGATTTCTGCACTTTGTTCTGCATTCTCGTCATTAACTTCATTTTTAATTCACCAATGTATTTATTTTTGTCTCTCTTATTATTATCACTACCACGTCGAATAAAACTCATAATAAATGGGGATTACTTCCATTAGCAGTAATAAATTTATACTTTTTACATTCTAACCAAGAGAAGGTATTAGATTTGTGTAAAGTTTGACCCCCCCCCCCCAGTTTTTGTCAAATGTCCACGTTTTGAGACCCCCTGCCCTGAATCCGAAAAACAGGTCTTTACGCGCGCGCGTTTGTGTGTGTGTGTGTGCTGTACCGTGTAGATTTTTAGATTGTTAGCACAATAACTTGCGAAAGAATTGACAGATTGGATTGGCCTTTAGTATACTCTTTGAGTGTCCTAAAATAAAGGTCAAGTTCGTTAGCCAGCCATTTTGTATAAAAATTCAAAAGGTGAGCTTATTTTGAATATTTTTGAGATCACTTTTTTCAAAATTCAAAAATTTTCTGTACGAATATTCATAGTATTCAAACAAGCGAACAATTTATCCTAATTATTTTTTTCAAAAAATCCAAAATTACCAGAGTTAAAGCATTTACGAAATTCCAAAAAACACACTTAAATGAACATTTTATGCCAAATAACGCGCGATATGAAAAAAGTCAAAAGAAAAATGTCGCTTTTTGAATGCCCAACGATATTATCATAAAAACTTTTTGAATTTTGTTGAAAAATCCAAAATTCAAATTTTGACTGTATTCAAAATAATGAAAAATCCAAAAATTACATTTTTCGGCCATACTGTGCAAAACATGATAAAAGATAGACACAAAAATTGTGCATTTGAAAAAGATCTACAAATTTGTTATGAATCACTTTTTGATAGGAGGCGTAGTTTTGGCTTTAATTATGAAAAACGTCATTAACAGTATGTGCTTGAAGTTCTGAACGTTCAAATAAACGAAATTTTTTACTGATGACTATGTAATCCAAAAAAAGTGCTAAATGTTTTTTTTTTATTGGAAATAATTTATTATTGGAAAAGAATTATAATGTACATTTCAAATTATAGTTGCAACAATATTTATGGGTAAAATAGAAATGTCGACAAATATTTCGTTTATTTGAACGTTCCGAACTTCATGCACATCCGATAAATTAAATGTGTAATGGAATTCAAATTCTTGAGTATATAGATACGTGTTTGTGTTGACATTATAGGCCTCTTTCTGTGTGAAAAGTAGTCACTTTCAGTTACTTTTTGGAAGTGCATTAGTCTGTGACAGCCCAGATTATTTAGCTTGACTCAAAAAATGCAATTTTCCTGGTGTAAAGTAAAAAAAAAGTAAGTTTTAGCCCTCCCAAATCTCATAAATCTTTCCATTTCTTCATTTTGTATCTATATACTTTATATTTTCCCTCGCGCATTTTACACCTGCATCCAATAATACCGTCACGTAATCAGCAGCTGGAGGCCGTATGAAAATGGAAAAAACTTATTATTTTTTTTTTTTAGATTATTGAGTCATAAAGTTTTGCAGAGACGAGGGCTCAGAAGCATTTTTCCTTGACATTTCCTGCCCACTTCAGAGTGTGATGTCTCCCATTATCGTTTTGGGGGGGTTATTTTGGGTTAACGACGTTTTATAGAAGAATCGTTGCGATTGCCGGAAGCGGAAGCGATTTAAGGACCGACCAAGGGGCCAAGGGACTTCTTCGATGGTTCTTCCGGAGTTCTCATTCACGGTCGGCGATTTCTGGATGCGCTCGAAGAATCGCGAGCCATTTCTGTTTACTGTATAGTTAACTTAATATGTTACTTCTTTTAGTGTACTCGTATATTAACCTACCCTGCGTTCACGCTATTCGACGTGTAACTGTCATGAATCATATAACTGGAAATGCGTGAGACCAACCGAGTCGTACAAATGACACTTTATTTTACGCGACGTCCAGCTTTTCTCCCGTTAAGCGGTAATAGATTTGCACGCAAATTCCCGCGCCGTATCCTTCCACGTAAATCAATCATGTCTATTTAAATCATATGTAAATTGCTTATTATTTTTAGTTCTCGGTGGTTTCACTTTGTAGAGAGAGAGAGAGAGAAGTTCAATCATAAGACCTTGATAGATTCAGATAAAAATAAAAATTCACGATCATATCAGGCTTTTTTACCGTTATGTGTTATTTTTTATTAATTATTTAAATCACACATTCTTGTTACTGGCATCTAGAATATTCGAGGGTTCGTGTCCATGCTATGAATTTAGAAATTGTTTAGATTTTGGAAATCGTATTTTTGTGTTCAACTTCCATTATATACAGTAAAACTCTGAGCTAGGGTCCCCTGATATAGTTCTTGCGAGAATTGACAACGAGCCGCAAGTAGGAGTAAAAGGTTCTGTGGGAGGATCTGTGGTGGGGTCTGTGGTGGTCACTGATGCATGAAAAAACAAAAGCGTTTACATCCTGAGCAAAACTCTCGGTTTTTGTACCCCACCACTGCCAGTCCCAAAACCAGCACAGTCTTAGAGATTCATTGTATTTTACTGTTTGATAACTTAAAATTAGTTATATGAATTATGATATTTATGTAATTGTATTAATTTTATATTTCATTCTTCATACTGACCGTTACGTTACCAATTTTTGGTTATTTTTTACCCCCGTTCCCCCGCGTTTTCATCTGCAGCCCCCCCCCCTTCTCAAATTGATAACGTAGTTTATAAATGGCGTACTTATAAGAAGTAGCTACTATAGTCTATTATTTTTATTTTGTACAATGCAACTTTTCACTACTGTGAAGTAACAGGTCTTTAATAGATAGATTATTAATTAGTCTCGTAATTTCACTAAATATAAATAATGACACTCTACTTTTAATATTTGACGATTTCTCTTACCGATCTTGAAGAATAGTGTTTCAAGTGGATGAAATAATAATTGAGAATGAAAATTGATTTTCGGAAATATGTTTCGTATATGAAGCGCATTAATTTATTCTTTGAACATAAAATGTTTGAACCGGGTGGCGGTATGGCGGTTCTTTTGAGAAGGGAAATAAAAAAGAAAAAAGTTGATGGAGCTCTTATGACCCGGAAGTCAATCGTCCGACATTAATAAAGTAATGCGCCTGTCGCGAAGCGCCGTGTATGTATACAATATCGTGCATACAAATGCAGATGCATTCTTTTAGAAGGGAATGGACCGGTGTGTTTCGTTCATATGAAAGGGCAGAATATTACGTTTACGTACCCTCGTTGTGGCAGGTTTCTATAGATCACCCAATTCACCCTCCGCCTTCGTGATGTCCTGCACCCTTCAGCCCCATTTCGAAAGCAGAACTCGCTTTTATTTCCACACGCACAAAACTCTGCTTATATTCGATAGGCTGACTGATCGAGTGCGCGTTACATTATTATTTCAATTGTTCACTCACCAGGGCTCGCAACAGTACCGTATACACTGGGATCGAATCCTCCGATAAAAAATCTTGTCAATTGTGCAACGTGTCCCCTAAAAGCGACAATATTGATATAAACAAATAGTCGCATAACAAAGTAATCACTTTAAAAAAATGGACTTTGACTCACTTCTAACTCGAACTGAACCATAATTGTCTACAGAGACATGAGTTACTTCAAAAAATTTCTTTAAGACCAGTTGGGACAAATGTTGAAAAACCTCGTTAGAACGTTCCAAAAATGTTTTGCGTGATGTCAAATAACGTTCTAAAAACTCCAATGTTCCAAATAGTCCTAAAAACGCCTTTGAGACATTGAACGCTTTAGAATAGAACATTTTTAGAACATTCTAACGACGCTATTTTACCTTGATGCCCAGAAAACATTTTTAAGACATTCAAATTACCTTTTTTTATTTTTCGCCTACTACAGGTGAGATAGCGTTACTATTCAATGAAAATGTTGACTGGTTTGTTTCAGTGACACATTTCTCACTAATTCAAATTTAGAGATTATTTTGTATAGCTATTTAATTAACTGAAGTTACGTTGCAATTAAATAAAATTTCGTACTGATTTGATTCAACGACCCATTTCTCACTGATTTATTGAATTTAGCGATTTATTTTGTGATAATTCAGATTTTTAAATTTTTTCATAATCAGAGATAAATTGGATAAAAGAATTCTAAGGACATACAGGAAGTGTCGGAAGCAGAGTTCCCGATGTTTGAGTATATAGGAGGCTTCTTATTTTTAATATTTCGGCATTAAAGAGTTTGAAAACACTCTTGAAATTATAATTAATAATTATAATTTGAAGGATTTTAATTTAAATATACTTACAAATGCAAACACTTCAAATCTTTAAAAAATCTGAATTATAAATATTTATTTAGTAGCGTCCAAAATTAAGGGCTTTCCGAATTCTGACTTTCCAGTTTGGAACACTTTTAATTTCGAATTTTCTGTGACCAGACTTTTCAATATTTGAACGCATTTATAATCATGAGAGGGATAACAAATTTAACTCTTGTAGTACAAATCTATCGCTTCCCAACTAACAATCTATTCTTTTTTAAGGCGTCCAATTTTGAATGAGTATTGTGTTTTCATATTAAAGTTTACAATTACAAGATTTCTTATTTAAAAAGTTTAAATTTGATTATTTTAACATGTGAAAAAAATTCAGGCGTATTCCTCGGCTGATTACAAGAACTTTTTATTCTTGACAAATTTTCCGAATAGCGCATAGTTTTTCAATAAAAAATTTCCAACGACTCC
>NC_046665.1:46632527-46642547 GCF_010883055.1 Belonocnema kinseyi
AATACGCCAATTAGCACAAATGGTAAGTTCCGACAGTGCCTACAAGTGTGCATACTGGCCGCTAGATGGCAATACCGGTTTCATATGTATACACCTGGTATATGTGATGAGAGACTCGCAATCTGTTTTATTCTTTAAAAAAACTTTCCTGGTCCATATCGAGGTGAACGTCTCCTTATTCTATTTGAAACGGCAATATTTATCCTGACTTATTTCTTATTTTATCAATGTTTTGAATACTTTACGATTTCCTTTTCATATCCTGTAGTAAGTCTCTTGATTCGATACGCTGTTTCCCTTGTCCGGCTGCCCGACTTTTGGCGCAGAAAACTCACCCATTTTCTTTAAATCTGCAGAGCGAGAGGAAGGTTTTCGAACCAGATCCAATTTCTTGAAGGTATTTCCGCCAACGTGAAATTTCTTTTAAATTGAGAAAGCTATACAAAAAAAAAAGAATTATGAAGGGTGTCCAGAACATCTTGCATTTGCACCTTTAAACCGAAAATATTACAATAGTTTACTGATTTTCAATCGAAATGTCTCCAAATGTCAATACAGTTGAGTTTTTTAATCGTTCGACCGGCACGAGCGAAAGTTACTGTGTGTTTCTAAACTTGTAAATTATAATGCGTGAAGAATTTGAATGTTTAACTTGGAAAGCTACATATAGGCCGCAAACTTTCATCAGTTGTTAATAGTACCGGCTTTTATATTATCGGTGCGTGCCCAGATTGGTTGCGTACTACCTGAACAAGTTACATGTTTACACTTTGCTGATACAAGTATACCTTGTATCTACTTGTTTTTAACTATGCATATATGTATACATGCATAATTGTACACGTAATGATATAATGCATATGAACACTTGCTTACCACGCAAGGCAAGCATAGCACCAGGAAAACGGGACAAGCTGGGTGAATGGACGAGTAGGTGAGTAGGTAGGTAGGTTGCTAGGTAGTAGGTAGGTATAGAGTAGATTGTAGAATGTACATGGACAGATAGAGTACCCTTGCGAGAGAAATTCACGATATACTGTTGGACTTGACGGATTGCTATAGAAACTCCTCTAAAGGTCTGAAATTATATTCAGGGTGGCCGAAAAACTTCATTTTTAAAATTCCCTGACTTTTGTCTGATTTTTCTCGATCTAATTCATCATTTTTCCTCGCCAGTATTTTTTGAAGTCGATCATTATTATCTTGTAACATTTTTAATATAGAACTCTGGGCTTTTATAAATGGAATACAATCATTTTAAATTTAAATTGATAAATTTTCAAATATCATAAGGCGTCAAAATAATTCAAGTTGAATTCAAATCGATTCGTCAAAAATTCCATTGATTTCAGTACAAATTAAGTGAATTTAGAGGAATTTAAGCACAGAAAAAACAAAAGTTACAATTTTTGCAGGTAGGTCTTTTGCTATGGTTAAAAAAGAAACATATTTCGGCGAAAGTTTCACCGAGGTTGGGAGAATAATTCTGATCTCGTCTACTGCGTCACGCTGAAGTGAGCGAATGTCGGTAAAACATATAGAACCAGCAACAGAAAACACGAATAAAATATTGTTCTTTGCTGATAAATCTCATCCGAAGTTGATTAAACTATTGTAGACGAATTAGAACTTATTTAATACCATTTAGCATGGAGCAACTGACAGATGGGAATCGCCATTTCACCTGTAATCGATGTAAACTTTATCTTTCGAAAACGTGAAAAAGTTTACTGAATTCATTAAGTTTAAATGAGTTTAAACTTTAGGCCTGCCTCGTGTAGAGCCGAAATTGCACGAGTAAGAACCCGAGCCCCTCGACTTTATGATTCGTTTTCGGTGGCTAACTGGTTATTAGGATGAGTTTTTAAGTAAACTGAATTTTGCAGGGTATCAAGAGAATGAAAGTTCATGCAAATTTGCTATGTTATATCATTATAAAAAATTATAAGGAACTTAATTCTTATTAAACCTTCTTGCGCAATTTTGTTGCACCATTTTTTTTTTAAGTTTATGTTGGTTTACAAAATGTGCTTTCAAATTTGCGTAAGTTTAACAGATATTGAGGAATTTTGAAACAATTTGAAAATAAATAAAACTTGTGAAGATTGTTGTTGTTTAATTTTGTAAGGTTTTACGGAAATGAAGAAAAATTCTTTTAGGTTCCTAGCAATAATTAAAGTACATTTTTTATTACCAAAAATTAATTTCAGGAGATTATTTTAAAACATTTCAAAACATTAAAAAGATTTTAAAAATTATCAAAGTATCTAAAAAAGTTTGAAGGCATTTTTTTATTTTACAGAATTTAGAAAAATCAGTAAAAATTTGAATAATTCTTAAAGATAAGAAGATTAGAAGGTCTGACAAGATTAAAGAAAAGAATTATTTTCCTAATATTTGTGTGAAAATTTTTAATGATTTTTTATTTTGAAAAATGAACTTTAAAAGAAAATTAATGAAGACTTTTAAACACATTAAACGATTTCCTAAAATTTTGAAAAAGTGTGTTGAAGGTTTTAAAAGCAAAATGTTTCAATTCACTATGATTAAAAAGTTTAAAAAATGTAAATAATCGAATAAATTCAAGAAATATTTAGTAGAATTAATGAAATTCAAAAATAATTTAAACTTTAGAAGAGTTGCAGAACGCAGGATAAACTTATTTAAAAAACGTGTAAAATTGTCAGTCTTTAAAAATAAAATTTTAATGATTTTTTAAAAATTACTTTCAGCACATTTCTTCTCAGGCTGAATCCCCGCTTTTAATTGCAAGAGGTCCAATTATTTTCAAGAAGAATAAGTAAGGAAATAAATTTTGAAAAATTCAAAAAGAAGATACATCCCTCTGTATGCTTAAAGATATAATTTGTTTACTTAGAATAAGTTCTATGCAATTTAAAAAAAAAAAGTTTATTTTAAGTACATATAAAACTAGTTAAATTATTTATAAAAATTGGAAATGTTTAAGAATAGTACTATTAAAAGGCACTTAAAATTATAGGATTTTTGTATTTAATTTTGATAAGATATAATAGATATATATGTAAAATAAATAAATTATAATGAAAGTCAATAAACGAAGGATTTTCACACTTTTTGTTTGCGAACTGATGTCAATTAAACATTCATAATTAATGAAGGATTTTTATTTTTCCCTTAAGTACAATAGACTTATCATTTGATCAAAAGGTTGTGCAAAATTTTCTTTGAAGGTGGTGTGGAAAGGAGTTTTATTAAAAAACTGTGTGGGATTTTCTAACAGACAACTGTATGAATTTCTGACCTTTCTTATTTTTATTTTTACATTATCATCATTTATGATTGAGAAAGTATTAAAATTATCGGAAATTTGACATCACACTTTTTCAACGGATCTCCACGTTTCGAGACCCTCTGAATCCGAAAATCAGGGTTTCACGATGGCGTCTGTCTGTCTGTCTGTGAGCGAATTTTGAAAATTTTTGAGACCACTTTTTTCTGAGTTTGAAAATTCTATGTACGGATATTTATAGTATTGAAAAGAACAAACAATTTATCCTTATGACTTATTTCGATAAAAAGAAAATTCTCAGAGTTATAGCTTTTTCAAAATTTTTAAAATCAAAATCGAAATTTGAAGCCGAAAAACACACGATATGAAAAAAAGTCAGGAGAAGAAAAACATTTCTTTTTGAAAGCCTTCCAAGATTATCATAACCAATTTTTGGATTTTCTTCAAAAATCGAAAATTCAAATTTTGATTGCACAAAAAATAATGGAAAATAAAAAATTCCATTTTATGGACAAACTATGCAGGATACGAAAAAAGATGAATTAACAAAAATGGTTATCCCAAAAAAGATCTAGAATTTCGTTAAGAATCACTTCTTGATAGGACGCGTACTGTTTGTTTTATGCGTGAAAAATAACGTTAAAAAAAATAAAATAAAAAAATGTGTGGAAAAACGACGAAAGTTACGAGAAAAAAAATCCAACAAATCCTGTTTACAAATGTCTGTCGGAAATCGAGCGCGCAGCGCGAGTGTCACGATGAGAATGTGTACCTCAAAGCCTACAGAGCTTTGAGAAACTTAATCTTTGACTATACTTAATTAAGTAGACAATTCATAATATGAAGACGCATATAAATACTGCCATCTAAAAGAGATGTTTTTGATAAAGTTTTTTTCAAGCATTCAAATGCAAAGAATAAATATCCGAGCGCGAGGTAACCTATAATCGATAATCGAGAATATACCCGCGATGCGGGCAGATTTTTGACGTGTATATTAATCTGCTTTATGTTTAGGGCAAAATCATGTGCTGAAAAACCATAAAAGAAATATATATTTCTGAAACTGGTCCATAAGGTTAAAGCCAAATCTGTACAACCCTTTGTTAACATTTTTGGATTTTTTTTTGTATAATTTGAAAGGCGATTTTACATAGTGTTTTATTAACTAATGGAGATATTTTTATAATTTTATTTCTGGAATCCATTCCCTAAGCAACATATTAAAACAAAACTTATGAATATTTATAAAATTATGATTATTTTTCATTTTTCAAATTAATGTATACAGAGTATAGTTTTTATATGAAATTTCAGGACGGTTTTTTGTACCATGTTTGACCCTAGAGCAGAATCAAGAAAAATATTCTAAACGTATGTTCCTTAGTTATTAAGATACTATATAAAAAGGTACTTTTAAAGTTGCTTTCTCCTTTTAAAATAACGAGATATTTCTTCATAAAATAAAATTTGTTAAATTCATTTTACAATGATTCACAATATTACAATTATTTTATAATGGAAATCTAATTGCAAACGTTAAATTTTGTAATATTCAGATAAGTATATTAAGACATTAAAGGTTTCGTAAAGTTTTCATATATTAAGAATTTTTAAAGTTGAAAATTTAACGATTTTGTTAAAATTTTTTAAAAAATTATTTTTGCAGTTGAAAATGCATCATTTTCTAATAGAAAATGATTCTTATTGTTTGAAAATTGATTTTTTGGTACATAATTTAACATTTTTGTTGAAAATTCGCTTTTTTTTAGTTAAAAATAATCTTCTTATACTGAAAATTTAACTGTATCATTTTTACTTCAAAATTTGTTTTATTTGAAATTTAACTATTTGGTTGAAAATGTGTTGTTTTATTTTTGCTTGAAAGTTAAAAATCTCAGTTAAATCTCTCAGTTAAAAATTAATCTTTTTTGTTAGAAAATTCTTCTTCTTGTTAGAAATTCATCTATTTTAATTAAAAATTAATTTCTTTGGTTGAAAATGCATTTTTTTATCAAATTTCTTTTCCTTTGTTATGAAATGGTTGACAGTGAAATCATACAAAATTTTTAACAAATTGTTCCAAGTTTTAGTTATTTTTGAATCGTTTCAAAAATTTCTAAATATGTCCTAAACTTACTCAAATTGGAAAGCACATTTTTTAACCAACATAAACTTTAAACAAAATTGTACAACAAAATTGCGCGAGAAGGCTAGATAAGAATTAAATTCTTTTTTTTCTAAAATTATATATAACATGGTAAAATTGCAAAAATGTTCTACACACTCTTTTGCACTCCTTTTAAAATTTTTACAAAATAATAAAAAAATTTGGTGTTCTTTCAATTTTCTTTCAGAATTCATTCCATTTCATTGTTGGTAAAAAATGTTTTTTTTTTTAATTTAAAATCCAACTATATGTTTAAAAATGTAACTATTCTGTTGTAAATTCGATTTTTTTATTCAAAATATTTTTAAGTGGAAAATTCATTTTTTACATCGAAAATTAAACTTTTGCAGAAAATTAAATTTTTGATCTGAAAATATACCTATTCTATTTTTGGTGAAATACTTATTTTCTAGTTTTAATCATCATTTTTTAAGTTGAAAATTTAACGATTTTGTCAAAGTTTTTTTAAAAGTATTTTCTTAGTTGTAAATTCATCATTTTTTAATAGGAAATAATTGTTTTCGTTTAGAAATTGATTTATTGGTTGATTATTCAACTGTTTTGTTGAAAATTCGATTTTTTTAGTTAAAAAAATATTTTCTTATGCTGAAAATTGACCATTCTCAGTTAAAAATTAATCTTTTTTGGTAGAAATGTATTCTTCTTGTTTAAAAATTCTTCTACTTTGAATAAACATTTATTTCTTCGGTAGAAAATGCATGTTTTGATGAAACTTTTCTTTTCGTATTAAATGGTTGAAAGTTCATTTATTTTTTTGAAAATTAAACTAATTTGATGAACATTTTTTGGTTGTAAAGTTATTATTTTAAATGATAATGTAACCGTTTTTTGTTGAAAATTTATCTATTTTGTTAAAATTTAGTTTTTTTGTTGTTTTAAAATTGATTTATAAAATTTTTAATTTATGTTTTCTATAGGAAATTATTGATTTGAAAATTAAATTATTTGTTGGCAAATTCGATTTTCTGCTTGAAAATTTAAATATTCTTTTGAAACTTTGATTTTTTGGGTTTGATCATTGTTTTTAACTAAAAATGTAACTATTCAATTTTTCCTTGTAACATTATTTTTCAGTTGAAATTCAACTATGTGGTTGAAAATTCATGTATCTTATTGCAATTTTTTCTTTTTTGGAAGAAGTCTTTTTGTACGCAAATTCATTTCTTTAGTTGAAAATTGGACTATTTTGTTGTAGATTTAATTGTTTTTTTATTCGAAATTAATTTTTTTAATGCAAATTTAATTGTTCCATTTTTTGCCAAAAATAAATCTTTTTTATTAAAAATTAATTTATTTTTTTGAAAATTCAATTTTTTATCTGAAAATTTAACTAGTCCATTTTTGGTTTAATCCTTATATTATGTCAGTTTAAAATTCGTTTCTAAAGATGAAAATTGAACAATTTTATTTACATTTTTTTTCTTGAAAAATTATCTTTTTAATTATAAATGTATCTTCTAACTTCTTTAGTTCGCACAAACCTACACAAGTTAACTACGCGTGCGCGCGCAAAGCAACTTATCGGTGTTAGTTTTCGCACCGTATAGTGTCGATTGTATGTTTATACCACTCTAATCTCAAAATCTCAACTTTAACAAGATTTTTTCTCCTTTCGTGGTATTAAATACTGTTCGATATTTGTGTGAGAGGTGATTTTTAGCGAATGAGACTTTTCTCACTCGCTTCGCTAGTGCGGAAAACGTCTCATTCACTAAATAATCACCTCTCACACATGTATCGAAATGTACTATTCTCGCTCCGTCTTAGTGTTTGATTTCACACTTTCCAGTGAAACTTTAAGTTTAGATTAAGACTTTCACATCTCCACGGTGTGATTCGTTAGTATTTTCAACACTGGGAAGTTGAGAGTTTGTAAATTTACCAACTTTACACCGGAGAAGTGTATTTTAGTAGAAGAAAGGCTTTTTCGCACCAAAACATCGCACCGTATCATTACAATTTCGCACTTCGGTGTGACGTTGTACGAATTTTTTCTAATAGCGTAAAACCTGATAGGTACTGTAAAACCTTTCCGTCTCTTCTGAAATTCTAAGAAATTCTTTACAACTGCATTCAAATTTTTACAATCCCCCTAATATCATTAAAATCGTTTGAAATCCCTTGTAATTTATTAATCTTTTTAAAATGCCTTTGATTCTTTTGAGATACCCTCAACAAATCCCAATCCTTTGAAATTCCGTCAAATTATTGAAATCTATAAAAACATCACTAAATTATTTCAATCCCTTTAATATCTTCTGAAATCCCTTAAAACATTTTAAAGGTCTTGACAATGCCTTGGAATCCTTTAAAATAATCTAAAGTAGGTCATATTTTTAAAACTTTCAAAAGCTCGGGAAAATTCACTGGAATTTTAAAGAATACCCTAAAATCTTCATAAGCCTTTAGAATACTTTCAGATTATTAAAATATATTAAAAATTTCTTGGAATCATTTAAAATATTCTAAAATCTCGAAAATCCTTTGAAATCTTTTAAACCTTGTCAATGCTTTTTAAAATGGATTGGAGTTAAAAAAACACTCTAAATCCTTCAAATATTTTAAAATCCCTTCAAATGATTGAAATTGATTAAATATCTGAATTGAATATTGGTTTTCCCGGGGGCTAATTTATTGATAGAAAAGTTACAAAATGTGATTTAGGAAAAGAAAAAAAGACTAAAAGTGACTGTCTGGCCGCCCTGATTATTCCCGAATGTGACTTAAAGTGTTTCTTACATCATTTTCCTTAATTTTGGAATTTTATTTCAAAATCGCTGAATTTCGCCCTGACTTTCCCCGACCAACAAAATTCCCTTTTTCCAGATTCCCAGGTTTTTTCTAGCCTGCTGCTACCCTGAACGTCCTATATGTCCTAATAAATATATATCCACAGAATTAGAGATACCACAGAAGAAGAAAAAACAGGAAAAACCCGAAAAGGCGGTTACAATCTACCTAGATCTAGAACACACTAGGTTACTCACTAAAATAAAAAAATATGTCAACTGGCACAGAACCCTGACCACAGGTGTGAACAATTACAGGGAATTTTTCGTTGTGGAATTTGGCAGACATGCTCTCCATCTTGTTTAGTGGGCTGACCACTGGAATGACACAAATCGGGCATAAATTTGTCAGACGTATTCATTAAAATCCCAAACAGGGGTAGGGCTCATTCCACAAATCCACACCCTGCACCAAGCACCCTGCACCCCGCATTATGCACATGGATTGCACACATTTATGTCTGCACACGTAGATGCATGAACAATGACAATCAGACCAAAGAGACGGTGCATTGTTGTTGGTATAGTTTACGAGATGGAGCATATGCTCTGGTCCTTTTCATACCAGTCGTCTCTCACTCTAATAGTCTAATTCTGAAGTCTGCTTCTCTCTGTCGCTCTCGCTTTCTGTCAAGTACTCTACGAGGCGCAATTCCGGATAGGATACCCTTCGTATTGCCAAGTCTATATTGTCGGAAGATACCTGTAAATCACCGGCGGCTTAGACCAACCCCCCCCCCCTCCTCTTTTTCAACACTCGTCATTCTTTATTTTTTTAGTGATGTCCAATTTATAAGGATACAGAATTAATGACTCGTATTTTTGGTGCACATATATCCGGTGTATGCATATATGACTGAAAAATATTGCATGAGATTACAGGTGATAGCATGAGATTACAAGTAGTCAATGGGATTGCATGAAATTGTACAGAGATCGCTCGAGATTTTACAGAGATTATAGGGAAATCCGTATAGACTTATGATGATTTTCCTCTGATAAATTTCCTATCACTTTTTTATTATAGGGAGTTCATTATACGAAATCATTATATAAAAAATTATTACAGCATAATCAACATTGCAATAAGTAATACAAAAAATATTGAATGTTTAAAATTGTTAGAAATTTCGTCGAAATTCATGAAATTCATCCGTTGAAATTGTTAAAATATCTAAGAATTACAATTCTTTATTTTATTTTTTTAATTCATTCATATCCCTTCAAATTATTGAAATTTCTTGAAATAAAATTTAATTTATCCCCTAAAGTTCTCTAGAAACTCTTGAAATTTCCTTAAAATCCCTTGAAATCTTTTGAATCTTTAAAAGTCCTTAAAAATAAGTAGAAGTAATTAAAAATCCCTTCAATATAAATTAAATTAAACCTAATTGTTAAACTTCTCTAAATCCCGGTTTAACCCTTAAACGGCCAAAACGCCACTACCGGTACACTGCTTTTCAACGGCCAATAACTAAGACTATGCGACACTAGAAAAAATTGAGACACATATATTTTTATTGCTTAAGATCTCCTCTTTCCGACGGTGCCAATGAAATTCCTCGAAAAATATTCTTATTATCCCAAAATGCAGTTTAAACAAAAAAAGACGTGATTTTTCGTGCCTATTTTTTTTGTGAACCATTTTCCAAAGCTTTTCGAGTCTGTAACCTGGAATCTCACTAACGGGTGGAATAAATGTCTAAACTTTGAGAATCCATGGTTCAAAGATCGATTTTTCGTTTTAGTATTTTCAAAATGGCGTCTTA
>NC_046665.1:46642647-46648789 GCF_010883055.1 Belonocnema kinseyi
TGGTTCACAAAAAAAAATAGGCACGAAAAATCACGTTTTTTTTTGTTTAAACTGCATTTTGGGATAATAAATAAATTTTTTGAGGAATTTCATCGGCACCGTTGGAAAGAGGAGATCTTAAACAATAAAAATATATGTGTCTCAATTTTTTCTAGTGTCGAATAGTCTTAGTTATTGGCCGTTGAAAAGCAGTGTCCCGGCAGTGGCGTTTTGGCCGTTTAAGGGTTAAGTTCCTAGCAATCTTTGAAGTTTCTTTAAATACCTTAAACACCCCAGATATACTTTGGAATCCCTTGCAATTCATTTATTTGGAAATGATGAAATTCTATTTAAATAAGTAGAAATTATTTGAAATCTTTTGAATATAAATTAACGTCAACTTATTCATTATAACTATATCAAAAAACACCGTTGAAATCCCTAGAAATCTTTGAAATTCACAATATTGGCCACTCATTTATCGATATACAGACATTTTAAGGATATACATAATACTACTATGATGTAGTTTTAAACACCCAAATCAATTAAAATCCAAAAGTTTTTGTTTAAATCTATTTGTTTGCGCTTCATCGTGAAATATTTATTAGTAATTTTATTTGTGAGTATTATTTCATATAAGCTTATATAAATAAAGTGGCCACTTATTGGGGGGGGGGGGGCGATTGTACCGATTACCCTGTTTGAAATCTTTGAACTCTTTTGGAATTTTGAATATAGCTGCTTAAAATCTGAGGAATCCTGTGAAATCCCATGAAATAATTTCGAATGTTATGTTAAATAAATGAATGAATAAGTAATTTTTTCTCTATTTTTTTGCATGCTTTTTACAATATTTTAACATTTAGTTCAATACTGATTTTCTTATGATCGTAGTCTATAACTATAATAGGTTTTCTAGAATCGCGAAAAAGTGACAAGAATTTCATTATAGACCTATACTGAATTTTCTATAATAATCAACCCTGACCGCCTATAATAACTATAGAGTTGTATTATCCGATTTTCATAATGAAAACATAATTTATAATTCTATGGTTATTTGTCAAGAAAGGCAAAGGGTGAAATTTTAGTTATGAAAGATAATGTTTTCCCCGAAATCGTTATTCTTCTTCAACAAATGATACCGAAAAACATCTAGTGTAAAAGAATTAGCTCCTGAAAATAACTCTCTTACGGCAAGTAATGGCAGCAATCGAAAGAAGAAGAAAAAACGAGGGTCTTTCTTAAGTAGAAAGATTTACTCGGATTCTGTCGACTAACCGTTGCATTTACGGTAATTGCCGTGGAGTAAAAACGCAAAGGTAGAAGATCTACGCGAGGTTCGACGCTTGTTATTTTCCAAAGAAATTTCTAGATATGGATGTTGGCAAATTAATTTGGCTTTGGTGAATTATCAAAGCAAAATATGAGTTCGTTTAGAGAATTAATTTTATTTCTATCAGCGAATGACGCGCCATCCTGAGATATACCAAACATGGCTGGCTGGGAAAACTGTAATGAAAAGAGATCGCCAATTTCATCAAGCTGACCCCCTTCGACTTCTTTTCACTTCTATTCCGGCAGAGAGATTTCGCCTGCTTAGCAATTACTGCGCTATTCGTTGCCATATTGGTAACCAATTATGAAATCGCGAGTCCTATGGGTCTATCGAGTAACTGGGGCACCTGCTCGTTTTGATGTCTAACTAATGTCGCTTTTGAAGAAATAACACCACCCACGATGTCTCCTTACCTTTTGTGTAGGTTGTTGTTTACCGATGTGAGAAAGTGTAAAGAGAAACTCAGGAAAATTTGAATGACAAAAAGTTTACATAGGAATGAAATGTGAATAGAAGATTTATACAAGCTCTTTCGGAGAGCATTTAATGAGATTTGAATCTTCAAACAGATTTAATAAAAAATGTAATTTAACAAGTTTGAATACAATAATAATTATTGTATTCAAAATAAACCTATTTCAAGTTGAAACAATTCAAGACGAATAATTTTAGTTTCAGTGCTTTCAAAATTGTTACAATATTGTTATTTCGGATGGAAATTATATACACGCCTATTTTTTGAGCTGTTGCTAAAGTGTCTTGATTTTTACAAGATTATTATAAAAATTGTTGGCTCGTAATATCGCGAAAGTTAATAGAATTCTGCATCTAATAAATCCAAGATGAAGGAAAAATCTCAATTATGGCAAATAAACGACAAATTTTGATGTTTTTGAACAATGGAAATTACTCGGGGAATAATTAACATTTTTAAAAGTTCTTGAGGTCATTTTAAAGGTACGTCTCAATAGTATTTTTATAAATAATTGACATATTTTTTGAATTTTTTTGCTTATTTTCTACCTTAGGTTTAAACTTGGTGCGAAAAAGATGGAATATTTTTAAAAAGTGTAAATTGTTTATCATATTTTAATAAACGCCAGTAATATTTATGCAAATATTTTTTGAATTTTTCGAAGCATGTGTGGCGAATGCAATCAATATTATGGACAGTTTCCATAGTTATTACCATTATTATTGTCAGAATTAGACGCAGAATGTTACTAAATGTCGTGCTATTATTTGGGAAGAAATTAATTTTATTATTACAAACATTAAGGAACTCTAGCAATAGTTAAAAAAATATACGTGGAAATAATTTCCGTCGGTGTCTTTACACATTTTGTATTGCAAACAAAATTGCAGCCTAATTTTCTAGGTGTCTCACACATTGGACATTTCAATATCCCAGAAACGTCCAAAACATTATTTCATATTATCTTATGAATATCATAGGCATATATAAATTTTCGCATTGTATATACATCAATGTACAATTTTAAATATATCAATCTAAAGCGAATGTGTAATTTTGAACAGTTCTAAATTGTACAGTAATTTTACGTTAAAAGTCTTCATAATTCGAAAATTTTCAAAACAGTTAAAAATATATATTTATATTCGATACATTCGGTTGAAAACATCTTAATCGGTGAGCGTAGGACAAATATTTTCGGAGAGTCCAGTGCAACTGGAAAAGAGTGGCTTATAGATTTGCCGAAATTCTGTTTCGGCATGTTTTCCCGAAAATCAATTTTTAAATTCGTTGGAATTAACCGTGAATTCTTTCGATTTTTTACATTCTCATCATTTATGATTGAGAAAGTATTAGAATTGTCGGAAATTTGACATCACACTTTTTCAACGGATCTCCACGTTTCGAGACCCCGTGAATCCGAAAATCAGGTTTTCACGATGGCGTCTGTCTGTCTCTGTCTGCCCGTCCGTCCGTAAACACGACAACTTTCGAAAAAATGAACGAATCAAATTCATCTTTGGCACACGTTTTTTAGGTCCTAAAAGAACGGACGAGTTCGTGAACCAGCCATTTTTAATAAAAATTCAAAAAGTGAGCGCATTTTGAAAATTTTTGAGACAACTTTTTTCTGAATTTGGAAATTCTATGTACGGATATTTATAGTATTAAAAAGTACAAACAATTTATCTTAATGACTTTTTTCGATAAAAAGAAAATTCTCAGAGTTATAACATTTTCAAAATTTTTTTAACTAACCGAAAATCAAAATTTGAAGCCGAAAAACGCACGATAAGAAAAAAAATCAAGAGAAGAAAAACATTTATTTTTGTAAGCCCTACAAGATTATCATAACCAATTTTTTGATTTTCTTCAAAAATCGATAATTCAAATTTTGATTGCACAAAAAATAATGGAAAATAAACAAATCCATTTTGTGGACAAACTATGTAGGATACGAAAAAAGATGAATTAACAAAAATGGTTATCCCAAAAAAGATCTAGAATTTCGTTAAGAATCACTTCTTGATAGGACGCGTACTTTTTGTTTTATTCGTGAAAAATAACGCTAAAAAAAAATAAAATAAAAAAAATGTGTAGAAAAACGGCGAAAGTTACGAGAAAAAAAATTTAACAAAAACCTGTTTACAAATGTCAGTCGGAAATCGAGCGCGCAGCGCGAGTGTTACGATGAGAATGTGTACCTCAAAGCCTACAGAGCTTTGAGAAACTTAATCTTTGACTATACTTAATTAAGTAGACAATTCAGAATAAGAAGACGCATATAAATACTGCCATCTAAAAGAGATCTTTTTGATAAAGTTTTTCTCAAGCATTCCAAATGCAAAGAATAAATATTCGAGCGCGAAGCGAGCCGCGCGCGTAGCGCGCGACGAGAATGTGCATGCTAAGTGGGCAGATTTTTTTTTAATGGTTTAGAATTGAATTACGTTTTCGATAAAATATGCTGGAAGAGATAATTAACACCCAGAGGATCTATTCTCGATCTATATTCTCTAAACTTGATCTATTTTATTTAGAAATGATCTAAAATATTAAAAATTGCTGAACAATTATTTCACTTAAAATTTTTGTTTAAATTGTAAAAATTCAAATCAAAAGATTACAAATTGAAATATTCTTCATTAATAATATATTCTGCTTGTGTTAAAAATCAATCAACGTTTAGTTGTTTTTTTTTTCTTGAAAAAGCAGCATTTGTCGAATTTTGCTGGTTAGGAAACTTTGTCGATCATTCATGTAATTCGAGGAGCAATCGACCTTCATGAACTATGAAATGCCGATATATCATCTTTTGAATACCTATGTATCATGCCGATAGGTGTTTGAGCGAACAATGGACGGACAATTCTGAAAAAGTGGAAAATCGCATTCACACCCTTTTCCCGTCACGACAGTAACGTGGCTGTAAATTCAAGAGGGTCAAACATATTGACGTGGTATCGAATTATCGACTACTACACACATAGTCGAACTTCTAACGAACTAACATATGTCCTGATTCTACAAATTCTAGTCCATAAATTCACGTATTCAGATGTCTGAAAAGTTAAACATTTAAAAATAATTGCAATTCCTCAAATTGAATGAACATTTTCCGAATTCTATGGAATGAGAATATTGAATTCGAAATTATGCAGCTTATTATTCACCAATCGACGATCAGTGATCCAAAATTAATTCGTTTACGTGAGGCCAGAATCGGGGTTGGTGACAATGAATTTGATTTGTCGTCCTTAAACGAGTGGCCATTGGGGCATATTGATTGTCCAAAGAGCTTGAGCTATGGGTACACTTGGCCCCAAAGGGGCCGAAGCGAATATTGCATGAAAACAAATATTCTCTGAAAAAATGTGATTACATTTTTTTTCTTCCAACGAGAAAGTAAGATTGGACGTTTTATTTATTCCATCAAGAAATACTTTAGTGAGTTCGTATGTTGCTCTGGATTATTCAGTTTTTAAAGTTTTTAAGTTAAAATGAATATGATAAAGTTTTCTTATCAAAGACAAGTTTGAAAAGTGCGATAAATAACGCAGATTATTTTCGTAACTTGCTGTGTATATTTACAAACTGACTTGCTAGAGAATCCCATGAGTTGATTCTATCGGATGCGATAGAAACAATAAAATCTCAAATTTATAACGACATATACGGTTACGGTGTAGAGTGTAGATACGTGGAAAGTGTAAAATCGAATGGAAGAGTCGATGTCTTATATTGTATCTTGACTCATTGAAATTTATTCATAACAAAGGTATACATTTACAATTCTGGTAGTAAGTTTTATTTGCTAATTTATTTTTCAATATACGTACAGGATGCAAATATAACCGTTGTCTCATTTTTTATTTGTTTATGTACTTATTTAGATTAAAGTTATTTTTTATCTTTTAATAACTTAAAACTTGTATGTAGTAACAAAGAGTTGTTTTCAAATTTGATAAAAGTGTGAATTATGTAGGGGGAATGATTAAGTGTAAAGCAGGGTATGAGAAATGAATTTGATATTCAGTAAAGATTTGTATAAAGAGTTGATACATAAGGTATACAGAAAATGAATCGTTATAAGGTCTTTGCAGTTTTATAACCCCTCATATTACCAAAACACTAACTTATGTACTTTGTTGCAAAAAAGAATTGGATTACCGTCGTCTGAAAACTTATTACCAACCGTAACTGAAACTCGCTATCAGATCTCATGAGGTTTCGAGTTTGTTTTGCAAGGTATGTTTCAAAGGGGTCCGACAAAATATATGATTATGGCTGCCGATTTTTCTTAATCTGGAGCTCGGGCAGGTATGAAAAGATCGTACAACTACTGT
>NC_046665.1:46648889-46657449 GCF_010883055.1 Belonocnema kinseyi
TCCCACTGACTTTTCTATAATAGGGAAAAAGGGTCTATTTCCCATTTTTCATAAAAGGTTAATACTCTTTTCGCAGGTCAAAGATCCTCCTTGGGAATGAAACATCTCTATTATTTTTAGGAAAATAACTTGCTGCTTTTTATTTAATACTTTTTTCAAATTAAGCATTTAAAATTGTCAATTTAAAAGGCTTTTATTTTTCTAACGGAATTTTCCGTACACTCAACCCATTTCCAGCTTGTTTGTAGTATGGACATTTCCGTAATGCTATGCCTAGTGCTACAAATAATACATATGTTCATTGAATGTGGTCTCTAACTTAGAAATTTCAATTATTGAAAAGTACCTTCAACCTACCCAAAATGTCTTGACATTTACTGAAAATTGATGTATGTTCACCAGAAAAACTAAGAAACTTGTTGCGAACTTAAAAAAAAATGCTTCAAATCTTTGAAAATGATCTTTTAGTATAAAAAATTATACCAAACATAAAATAAGTATTCAATGCTCATCATTATTTTACTAAATAAGAGGAAGAAAAAACAAAATGAGCTTTACACAGTGGTCATAATCATTTCTCAGCAACCACCTAAACTTCAACCACGTTTTGTGGAAAAATTAAATTTATTTTTTTTACATATGTCTAAAATTTATCGATAGGTCAAAACCTAAAGTAATTGTAACTGTAAAAGACGAGATTAAAACTCGTACACTCCCTTGTCCTCCATACATTATAAAATTGTAGAAAAATATTTTATTTTTTGTTTGTTTTATATAATATATTACTTTTTAGACACCCAAAAATTGTTTTCGTTTTTCAGGCCAAAAAAGGCTCTCTTCTCACCAAGGAGCAGGTGCAGATTTAATCTGGAAAAAATTGACAGAAAAAAACGAGATTTTGAATAAATTAACATTTAATATTTTCAGAAAAACCACCGCCATATGGTCTCTTAAAATTCACCAATAAACTTAAAAATTGGATAAGACATGATATCAGAATCAGAGAGAAAAATATAAATAACTATACTATATTAAAAACTATCAGACTTTTAACAAAGATTGGGCTTCTTTCTTGATAATCTCCGTTTTAATTTTTTAAATTTTGATACTTAACATTACCAACAAAAAATTTTGTATATATTTAAGAAACTATCGTGTTAATACCCTTTAATAATCAACAAATTTTAGTGAAAAATAATTATGTGACTTAAGCATAGACTGTCTGCGTGATTTGGAATGAATCTGGTCAACAGAATCAATGTATCAACAGTATCAATTTCGGTAGAATAGTGGTATCTTTGCCTGCAAGTTGCCAATTTTTGAAAATCGTACGTGTATGCCTCCGAATTTGTATAAAATATCGTCTGTAACTTGACAGCAACCCTTTGACAGCGTCGTCCGCTGGTTTAGTACTTGAAACAGCCATTTTATGAACCTGCAACACCCCTTGAAAAGTAAGCGTTATACATATAGCGTTTTGCTGACGAGTGTAGTAAGTAGTTCCCCTAACGACCACTGAATAACGCACAATGTTTTCTCTAACCGTACTGTCGCGATTACCAATCACAGCCCAAGCAGATGACTGCCACGTCAGTCGTATGTTTTCAATCAGCGTGAAATCAGAAGGAGTCAGGCGGATTCGAGAGCAATCAGCGCGAGTCCACTCAGCAGCAGTCAAAAAAGCTTACAAGAAACAAGCAATCGTATGAAATCTGATGAAATTCAAAATTAACTCATATGAGCGAATGACCCCTCAAAGAAATGAAAACTCATTGCTGAGATATTGGAACGCTGAATAAGACTAAACAACGATTGATACCAAAAAATTCTGTCCTGAAAAGATAAAAATTTAAGCTGACGGTATAGTACCATGACAAAACGATTTTTCTGAAAGACCTATAAGAACAATATTTTGTTTTTCTAATAAACTATAATAATTTCAATAAATGTCGGTGCTAAAGGGAAGATATAAAGTATTACTACTCAGCTACACTCAAATTTAAATCAAATTTTGTATTATATTAAAAAGCGATAATTTAGTCCAATCCTTTTAAGACAACGTGAATTTGATTTTCGAAGTATTTTCACCTTTCATTTATAACTAAGTTCTCCTTTCCCATGTCAAAAATAATCAAATAAAAATAACTCAACCAACCCCTTCGAATGTATACTTACGTAAAACCGATGATATACCTCCTCTGAAAACGAAATTTACTTTCCTTCACAATATTGACTAATCTTTCTAAGAACCTACTTACCTATGATAAATTACTCCTTCAATTTTAATTCAATTCACACCTCTAAATTCTCGCATTAACCCTGGGGTTGGATAGCGAATCCTTTTAATCCCCGAGCGATAACGGTCGCTAATATCCTCTTAATTACAATCTTCTCAACCTGCCCAACCTCGAGACCGGGCATCAGGCTTTGAAATCCAATATAAAAGGAAAATGGAAATAAACGTGACTTGAAGAAAAAAAGTCAATCTGCAGAATTAATTAAAGTCAAATCTAAAGGAAGACTCATGCCCATCGGTGCGCCATGTCGACGAATTCGACCTACGTGTCTACGGTGTCTACAACTACATACTCATACTGTACTCAGTACTGAGTAGCATATCTACGTGAGGTAAAATGCATGGGGGATACCCCCTCTTGGGACCTTTTGAGATCCCTCCCTTGCCCTTTTACCCCTTGTTTTCCCTAGCGTATACTTGACGCTTCCAAGCTCCTCGATCGGGCCGTGCCATGGTGGGGCCCCCTTTGGCATGACGCATGGCATGGCTCATCGTAGTTCAGTTTCATACTTGCTCCGACCGCCTGTCCGTGAGCACGAGCATTCACCATACTCGGTTCGGTTCATTCACGAAAAACGAGCAACACAAGGAAACGCGTGCCTACTCGTACGACGTACATCAACGCGTCACGAGTTTATCTTCCATGAACGATTGTACTTCGTAGTTTATTGTTCAGAAAATTCAAGAAAATAGACATTTTTCGTGATGTGGATAGTAAAAAAATTGTTGTGAGAAAGTTTTCTCAAGGAAGAGATAGTGTTGATGAGATGTTCATAACATCAGCCAATAAAAAAACAGATTTATTGTATCCAGTGTGTGTGGTTAAGAGAAGGACGTTTCTGTTCTGATCAAAGAAAAGTCTTCTGAACAGTAATAACAATTTGTGTCAGTGTCCGTATCGGTTTAGGATTCTATGTTCATATCATTTGGTGTTAGGTAGACTATATTCTTTAAATGGACAACAAAACATTTGTACGACTAAAGTAGTTACGTCGAGAGTTACGTGTTCTGTTAATTACGGATCTAGTCTTTTTGGTCAGTGTAACAATATCCACATCTGTAGAAACTATCGTCTAGCACAAAGTTCAGTGACCCCAATCTAAAGAAAAACATCCATACTAATGTGTAAATTGTCAAGATTCTCGATCTGAAAGGATCAATTAGCAGTAGTTTGTATTGATTAATTCGCAATCAACCTATCGCTAGAGACTTTTTTTCTGGCTTTATTTGTAACATATCAAAAAATTTGTACCTGACATAGATTAGAAACAAGACATTTGTTATTCTTGAAGTGTATCTCCGAGATTCTTGAGAGAAAAGAATCGAGGAATGAAACTATTGATTGGGATTCGCTATATTCGATCGACCTTGAGAGCAGAATCGTGTCATGCCAAGTGAACACTGCCGGTCTACCACATGGTGATCATTGTTAAGTGATAAAAGTTATCGGAAGAGAGGTATAATGGACTTATTGTTTGGTTGATCGTGGGTGAAAGACCACCGGCGATAAGGCGAAATCAAGCGGATGGTGTATCGATGCTGATAAAAAACATTCGTTGAATCATTTTGGGGTAATTAATGTTTCTACTGCCAGTCATATGCTCGTCTGGATGCCAGTTTTAGAGGGTGGGGTCGCTAAAAAGCGCAGCGGTCGCAAAATGCGAATGCGACTATGTGCCAACTCCAGGGAGTCTTATACGTTACTCTCCAAAAAAAGGTATTTGGATTTGTCACATTTTTTCAGAGAGATTTTAATACCAACATAAGATTTAGAATTATATTTGAACTTGAAATTGTAGGATCAATGACACTTAAAATTTCAATTTTTGAAATTGTATTTGCTTTCAAGATTTAATTGTTTAATTTGTAAGGTTTGAGAATTTTTAATCGTTAAATATTTTTTGGCCAATGTTATTATTTCAATTTGCAGAAAATTTCTAGTGTGAACATTTACAATTTGGCGTTCTTCCATTTTTACAAATAGTTTTAATTTGGTAGTTATACGATGTAGAAATTTTCAATTTAAAAACTGTTGAATTTAAATTCCATAAAAACGCCTCATTTAAAACTTTTAATTTTCAGACGCTTTTAAGTCAAAGTGTATTCCATATTTAACATTTATAATCTAAAAATTGCCAAATTTTAGCTATTTAAAATCATTTTTTTTAATTTGAATTTTTTTCAAATACTTCAATTTCAAAAAGTTCACTCATTTTACCTTTGAAATTTGACAATTTTTTTTAATGCTAACTTATTTGTGTTGATAACAAAAATTTTAAAATTAGTAATTTTGAAAGATAAAAGTTTGAGATTGCTCATTAATAAGAATAATATCTACTTTATAATTCCGAAGTTCGGTAAAAGTAGTCGCCATTTTCCAGCATCCCTGGGCACACTGAATTTCGGTAAACCTCAAGACGCATGTTTTAAAAATTATATCAATTTTAATATTTCAGTATGAAAATGTCAATTTAAAAAATTGATTCAAAAGATGGATCAATTTCGTATGAATAATTTTGAAAATTTTGAATTACGAACGATTTGAATAATTCAAAGGTAAAATATTATTCTTTTCAAACTAAATTAAATCCCTTTTGAATATTATAATTTGAAAATTATATAATTGTCAAGATATGAAAAGTCTTTCAGTTAGACAGTCTTTCTTCCAATATACAGATTTCAGATTGCGTCAAAGTTTCAATTTTGGAAGCTAAACTTTTAATCGAAATTTTCCACATTTTAATTTATAATACAGAAGGTTTAATTGAAAGTTGAGCGGTTTGAAATTTTTACTTTTGACGATTTTAATCAAAATCATTAAATTTAAAAGGGCTTAAGATTAAAATTTTTCAAATATGCAATAATAATAATAATTTAATTTTACATAATAAATTTTATTTTGAAATTTCATGGATGTTGGTTCAGTTAAAAATGCCTCAAAGTTAAAATCTTTTAATTTTTTCCCATTTTAATAGCATTCTATTCAAATGTTTGATGTAGAAAGAATTGAACGTTTACAAACTAAAATTCTTCAATGAATTGAAGACTATATTAATTGTCAAGCATAATCCAAATTTACAAAATGGGTCCTATCGGATAAAACGGATATTTCAAAATATAACCAAGCAATTAATGACTGATTAATGCCTCATTATGAAATTTAAGAAAGTCTACAGTATTCAAGTACACGTTAAAAACATTTTTTTTTCTTAATTCTAAACATCATTTGCTGAAAATATATCGCCATTTGTTAATAATCGATGGATTGAAATTTGTTTTATACATTTTTTTATGAAAGAAATGGAAATTATACATGATATTTTTCACTATGTAGAACTTTTCCACCTAGGAATAACCCCCCCCCCCATTTACCTCAGTGTGTTAAATTTCGGGTAATGAAACATGGGCTTACGCTCCCAATGATCAGAATTTCCTAAATTTGACCTATCCTTGTAGCCTTTTCATGAACAACATTTGGTATTTCTGGAATACAATGTTCAGGAATATGGAATTAGTCTAGCTTTAAGCTTAACATAAGGCCGTAAGAACTACTTATAGCATCTAGTGTTAATATTTGGACTCGGTCACCTGGCCTTGGTTCTTTGTAAAGGAATTATCACCCACATGCAAGATACTAATACTTTCCTTCAATTTGAATACTCTTTTACAATGTGTTCACGAAAAGTCTATTCAAATTTCACTCTAATTGTACATAATTTTCATTTCAATTCAACATCGCGATCTTTGTTCTCAAACATTTTAGAAAGATTTATTTTTAAGCAATATATTATATTCCTTACAAATAAATGATATCATGGTTTCGCACAGTAACGATCAAAATCATTACAGAGCTCTTCTCTCGCGATACTATAAAAACATAAAATGTCACTAAGTTTATCAGAGCCGTTAAAACGATTGCTCTAAAAGTCCACAATGTTTCTCGCTCTTAATTTGCATAAAAATCCCTTCATTATCTGTTCGAATTAAAATTGTCTTCACGACTCTTGGATTTTTCTAAAGAAAAAAAGTATTCCTCTTCTTTTTTCCCGCACTACAGAGTAAATTTTTCCGAGATATTTCTCATACTTGGCCCCTCGCACCGGAAAATATATTTCTATCCTAGAACTAAAACTTTTAAATCGACGAATCAAAACACAAATCATTCACTAATTCTTACGTGAATAGGCAGGGCAGTAGGGCAATTTTCAAGTGATTTATACAAGTTTCGTAATGGGCCTCTAAAAAAATGTGCTGCCCTGCCCCCAAGGGACATCGGTTCGCACGGTAGCTCCCTAACTTTTTTTAGTCAGTTTTTATTCGATTTCAATATTGGATGCTAAATATGTAAAGGCCGAGAGAGCAGTCATAACTTATTGACATTGACCATCCTTATTGATGCCGCGTTTGACAATGCGTATCGATGACAAAACGGCGTAGAAAATCGTGTAAAGAAAAAGAGAAGAAGAAGACCTTTGCCGATTAGCAAGTACCATTTCAGTCCTAAATAAACATTGCTCTCCAGAGGCACCTCGGATGTATTTTGCACTTTACGGTTCTATCCTTCTTTTTATCCGTTCTGCTTTCTCTTTCATGCCGGATTCATTTTTTCCCCGGCTGTAAAAAATGAGGAACATCTGCAGTTATGTTACCTGCTAGTTTGAGAAAATCTTTTTCTTCGTGGGAAAACTCATCCTGAAAAAATGGGTTAAAGAATTGACGGTTGTGATTTATTGCTTTGATTGGGATTATTTTTTTTTTTTTTTCATTCGTCGCTATTAATATTTGTAGAGTATTTTAAAACCGTTATGAAAAGAGAGTGCGGAAAAACGTTGGAAAGTCTTGCAGGTAGAAAATTATGCTAATTTGGTATATAACCTATAGCCATCCGGGTGTTTTTGTATATCTGATTTATTATTATTCAGGATGCAAAAGTCACGCTCAAACGCCCAGAATTCCACCCCTCGAATGTCTCATTAAGATCCCGATGACAAGTATCGATATTTATTCCATGGGAATTCAGGGAGCATTGACATTTTGGCAGGTCTCTACAGTCTCTACTCTACAGTCTACACTATACTCCCCTGGTCACTAAATCTGGCATTAAACTTAATGGTTTACATAAATTATTCTCCCCTTCCGTAGGATTCTTTACATTACTATTTAAAAAGGAAATATCGGAGAGAAGTGATAATTATTTATTTAAATAATGCTTTAAATACTACCCCCTCCCCCAATTTATCGAATACAATGTTCAGATTTATTTTAATTGTCAAATGACGTTGAAAGAACACCAGTATTACTAAGTACTTGTAAAATTCTAAAATTAGACTACTGTATATTTTCCCCTATTTCCCTCTTTTCCCTTTCTTAAAAGGATCCCATTTTTTCCCTATTTTTCAATTGATTGAAACTTCAAATTTAATCATTCCATTTTTCGTTGATAGCACAGCCGTAACACAGTAAAATTAATTTCATTGTACTACAGGTCCTTAAAAATTTAGGCGCACATTACTCATTTGAAGAAACTTAGAACTAAAAGTAGAATTGACCCCATTTCAATTAACCTGACAGTGTTTGTATCAATTCAAATTTAGAACTATAACTTAAACATGCAAATGAATAAGAGTTTTATTCAAAATTTTTTTCTCTCTGCTTTTCTTAAACTTAAGGGATATATTTATACTATCTTTTGTGTTTACATTTTATCTTGCTTTTAATCGTAATTAAATTGATTTATAGACCTACTTCAGTCTATTTTCTGCCTGCTATAACGTGTCATTTTTTCTTCATTTGTAGGTTAAGATCGAGTTAACCTATTAAATATAGCACACATTTAAGACTGAGAACCGTACGCTTACATAGCTACACGTGTGGTTGAATTTCATTCGGCTAGGTTAGGTTAGGTCAGGTTTTGTTAGGTTAGGAAAGTTAAAACTCTATGTAGGTTAAGCCGAAGCTGAATGTAACGGTACCGCAAACACAACGGGACAACACAATGAGTTTAATTGTGTTACGTGAAGTTAAGTTATGTTAGGTTTTTTAGGTTAGGATAGGTTTGACCTCTTTGCAGGTTAAGCCCAAGCTGATTCAAACGGCACCGCAAACAGAACGGGACCACACAATCAGTTTAATTGTGTTTCGTGAGGTTAGGTTAGGTTTGGCTAGGTTAGATTTATTTCTAGGTTAGTCTTGAGTTGACCCATTCGATGTAGCACACATTTGCTACTGGGAAAATATGCTTCCAGAGCTTTACGTGTAGTTCAA
>NC_046665.1:46657549-46702835 GCF_010883055.1 Belonocnema kinseyi
GGCTCAACCATGACGTGATGGGTGATTTTTGATACCGAATTTGAATTCAGCGCCCCAAAATCCATAGGAACACGTGTGTCTTGTTACCAGATCCGCACACTTATTTTTTTTTTGTGTGGCTGTGTAGTCGATCATTCCTAGTTGAAAATTGAACTATTAATTTTTTGAGCGACAATTAATTTCTTGTAGTTGAAAATTCAACTATTTATGGTTGAAAGTTGAACTATATTTTTGTTCAAAATTTCTTTTATTGGTTGAAGATTTATCTAATTTGTTTGAAAATTAATATTTTGAATTGAAAATTTGACTATTCCATTTTGGGTTAAAAAATGGATCGTTTTTAGTTGAAAATTCGTCTTTTTAGTAGAAAATTCAACTATTCTGTTGAAATTTTAACAACAACATTAGAAATTTATTTTATTTTAAACTTAATCTATTTTGGCTTAGGAATCAACTAGTTTGTTAAAAAAAGTCGACTATTTTATTAGAAAATCATATTCTGTGTTTGCAAATTCAGCTGTCCTCTAAAAAAATAGTCTTTTTTTTTTGCTTGAAAGTGTAACTTTTTTTGGTTGAAATTTAATTTTTTTGTTGGAAAATTCAACCATGAAAATTGAACGATGAAGATTTAAACTTCGTCTTTGTTGTTTGAAAATTCAACTATATAGTGAAATATTCAACTATATATACTTTGTTGAAAATTCTTATGTTTTGTTTGGAAGTTCTTAAATAATATTATTTTTTATTATTTTTAAGATTCTAGTATTTCTTTGAAAATTAACTTTTTTGTTGAGAATTCATCTTTTGGGACTTAAGTCATTTGTTTTGTTCAGTTTGGTACATTCTCTTGAGAAGAGAAATATTTTCTTAAGTCAAGAAAATATTGCATCGACCGTATTCCTAACGATATTTTCTTGATTCAATATTAAATATTTTTCTGTGACATTTGTTTTATAATTAAGCAAAAGTTAATGCTTCTATTATCCCCCTATTTTCATTAAAAAAAAACACCCCAATTCCTTTGTTTGAAAGTATTTTAGGCTGTGAACTAAGCTACTGTTAATTATAATTGACGTTAGTCTATTTTTCCGCATTATTCATATATCAATCTTTTTCCAATATTTATTTTATTTTAACTTAACAACATTTAAAATTAAAATCCGTACGTGAAAGATCTTGATCTAAGGCCATGCAGAAAAAAGAAACTAGCATCAATTATAATAACAAATAAAAATCTGTTCAGCACTATAACACCAAAAATAAAATAGCAATAACAAATAAATTAGTCTACTGCGCGTGAAAATGTGCCGAATGTGTTGTTCGAGTTTTCATTTAAATATAGAGGAAGTATTTTGAAAAGACGTAAAGATTTTGTAGATACGAATACATGGAATGAAATTCAAGATAAAATTTTTGTAAGCAATGCAGTAACATAACTAGGGGGCGGTATTTTCAGTATTTTACAACAGCGAGTTGGCAACACTGTCCATAGCCTTTTCCACAGGACTTTACGAGCATCTGTACGCAGTTTACGAGGTACGAATGTAATGCTTCTCAGAATTTCGCGTCTGCGTGTGTGTTGTAAGGGTCGCGAGGTTACACCGTATACTTGACTTTCAAATAAAATCTATTATAAGAATGCGATGAAAAAGGGACATTTTCTTCTCTGGAAATCCGGGTGCTCAGTACTAAGTCCACTCTGGTCAGTTCTTTACAGCATTATTATATCTTTACACACTTACTTTATTCATGTTAAATATCTAATTCAAGATTATAATTTTATATCATTTTTTTGTCCAAATTAATTCATTTTTGGTTCAATTAATACGGGTTCGGAGACAGTTTCTCTTATTATTCAGTTTCGTTCAGAATATTACTAATGCAATTTAAATCCAAGCAGAGTCCGGTTTTTTGGATTAAGTTCAAGTCGTTTTGAAAAATGATAAATGTTTTTAAAAGTTGTATTGTTATTCTTGAAAAAGCCTCTTGTTTAATTTTCTTTAAAGATTATAATTTGTCGACCCCATAATGAAGCCGAGGATCTGGCATTGGACGTAACAAAAATATACGTATGTTTCTAACATACGTCTGACAGTATTTTCATACAATCTATCATTATAACGAAGGTTTGGGTATATTTTAACTTAGCTTTAGAGACTCGCCACATTATGTAGATGGCAGATGTCTGAGGTCCTACCACATTTTTTCTTACCTCCCACTGTACTTTTCTTCATCTTTTCAGTTTCTCTTCCTTCTATTCGTTTGCTACCCTCTTTCACGTCACCCCCGCGGATGAATTGAAGCACTGTGTGTGGCTCTGGGGGGCATTGAGCGGATTTTCGATCAAGTGACCATCGGCCTGGCGCCTTGGGATGTCCTTCCCAATCAGCAAACACATAACCAGTGCTTCATCAAACATGCATTCTGATATACATATAGCATTATGCACTCCAATTGGGGTTCAGATAAGGAAAGCTCGAATTTCTCCGGACCTGAAACTTGATATTTCGCCAGCGGTTCGATGATCGAGCGCGTAATTGGTTGCACGTGCTGAATGGATAGATTATATTCGGAATGAAGCGATGAAATTTATTTGCAAAGAATGAAGAGATTTATTTGGCAGAAGAGAAAGATTTATTTGAGAAGATGAATTTGAATAGGGATCTCTCTGGGAAAACGCGACTACTTTCGATTTGAATAAGGCAAAATTTTGGTTTTGTTCTTGCTTTCCAAAAGCGTTGAGTCTATGGCTACATAATTGAATAAGTTCTGCATTTGATATATCCGAGATGTCAAACTGGAATATCGAAAATTCTCAGCTCAAATATCCGAAATATTCAACTGAAATATCCGAGATTTTGTCATATAAATATATATGTTGTTAAACGCTATTTGCGCAAGCACCCGGCCAATGCGTGAACAGGGTTGCGACCGGTCACAAGTCAGGAAGTTTTAAAATGGTGTAAGGTTTTTATACCTGAAAAGATAATTTATAACGTTCACCGAAGATTAAAAATTTTATTAGACAGAGCTGCTAGAGCTCAGGGAATGTCAGGGAAACCTGGCAGATAGAGAATTTTTATAAACTGAAGTTTAAGTTCATTTGATTATTTTGTTAAAAATTCAAAATTTTAAAAAAATCATTCTTTTTAGTTGCAAATTCATCTATTTTATTATAAATTGCATTATTTTGGTTAAAAACCGCAACATTTTAATTGCAAATTAATCTGTGTTGTTCGATGATTATTGATGATTATTGACGATTTTATTAGTTGAAAACCCTTTTTTATTGAAAATTTAACTATTAAGTTGAAAATTCCTTTAAAACTTCAAATTTTTTATTGAAAATTCATGTATTATGTTAAAAATTAATATTTTTTGGTACAAAATTAATCATCTCCGTTTCAAATTCATATTTTTATTGGAAAATAAATGCTTTTTTTATATCGAAATTAAATTTTTTGCTGGAAATTTAACTAGGATGGAAATTCAACAATTTGGTTAATTTTTTTTTCGTTAAAGATTCATCATTTTAGGTAAAAATTCATTTCTCCAATTGAAAATTTACCTATTCAATTTTCATGTGGAAAATTTAATTTTTGTGATGGAAATGTAATCTTCTTTGTTTAAAGCTGATCTGTTTGGTTGAAAATTAGAAATTTTCCTTGAAAATTTATTTTATTTGGTTAAAAATTAATTTTGTACTGACAATGTAACTATTATATTCTTAGTTAAGAATTAATTTCTTTGTTTGAAAATTTAACTACTTTGTTGAAAATTCGTTTTTTGTGTGGAAAATTTATTTTTCTAACATTCTAACTGTACTATTTTTAAGTGACAATTTATCTTTTTTAGTTGAAAATTCTTGTATTTTGTTGAAAATTAGTTGCTTTGTTTGTAGAAAATTTATCTTTTGGGTTGAACATTTAATTGTTTGAATAAAAATTAATTTGTGTGTTTGACGATTTATTATTTTAGTTATAAATATTCCGTTCTTGGATTGAAAATTAGTTTTTTTTAACAAGTATAATTTTTAACTAAAAACGTAACCATTGCAGTTTTTCTTGATAATTAATATGTTTCAGTATAGAAAAAATTATTTTTTTTAGTTGCAAAAGCTCGTCTTTTTAGGTTGAAAATTAAATTATATTGGTATAAAATTAATATTTTTTATTTGAAAATTCAACTCTAGTGTTGAAAATTTCTACATTTTCGTTTAATTCGACTGTTTTTGATTGAACATTATATTTCTTTTGATGGCAATATCAACTAATACCCTTTCGATGAGAATTTGTTTTTTTAGTCAAAGGTTTATCGTAGTTTGGTTGAAAATTCAACTGTTTTGTTGAAAAATCCTTTTTTCTTGGTTGAAAAATAAATTTTTTAACTGAAAATTTAATTCTATCATTTGTTGTTGAAAATTAATATTTTTTAGTGGAAACTTAACTATTTGGATGGAAATTTATTTACTTCGCAGATTAATTTTACCTAATTCGTGGACGACTTCTGATAATATGCTGATAAAACTGTTATTACTATAAGTGTTAAAAATAAATTTAGATAAACACGTTTTTTCCATCAACATTATTGGTCTTCTAGGTGTCATATTGTTGTTATACCTCAAGGAAAAATTAAGAATGGCCAGAAAAAATGAAAAACTGGCCAGTCAGGGAATTTAAAAATTGAAATTTTGTAGCCACTTTCCCCAGGGAAATGTCAGGGAATTTTTAGATTGCGATTTTGTAGCAACCCTGGTGAATCGTCTTGAATATTTTACTTTAACAAAAATTTCGTATTTTAAAAGTGTTTTATAATGAAAAACGTTTTAATCAATGTTTTCGTTCTCTGAAAACCATAGGAAAATTTTTTAACTATTTTCAAATGAAATATCCTAAATGTTACATTTTATTTATCTTAAATATAAAATTATAAAATCTGAGATGTTAAATCGAAATACTGGAGTTGTTACACTGAAATATCCCGGGTTATTAACTGAAATATAATTTTCGTATGATTGAAATATCAGATGTTGAGATTTTGAAAATCAATTCAGAAGTTAAACTGAAATATCTGAAACGTGAAGATGAAATATTCAAGAAATAAAAATTGATATACACGAGATGATGAATGAAAAAACCTGAAATGTTCAACTGAAATATTTGAACAGTTATGAAATAAGAAGACACCTAAATCAGAGAATCAATTAGTAATTCCGTAAATAGTAATATCACCCCAGGAAGTCAAATAGTCCTCGATTAGTACTACCGTCACCAAGACTATATTCGAGTCCCACTATTATTTTCCCATAAGGGGAGCGAGATTTGCCAAGAAAAAATGGATGAGGGCTTTGGGTCCCCACGATTATGGATTAGATTAGGGGAGCTGAAGAATCTCGAAATCACTGTAGGGGATCTTTCACGTCCAAAAAAAGGTTCTCCGAAAATTCTATTCAGTAAAATATGATCGGCTGATTCGTCAATCAAATGAAGCAGCTGATCAGAGATCATCGTAACTCGCTTGGCTGACATCTTGTCAACCTAGATAACATTATGCATAGTACTAATAATTACGTCAAAGAAAAAAGTTGTTGAAAATAAATCTTAAGGACGAACTATGTTGCATTGTAAATTTCCTATGAGGGCATAAATCTGGGGAGAAGTGTCTTCAAGTTGGCAACGCTGGTCATGAAAAGGATGCTGGGTCGTCGAGAATGGCAGTAACGTCAGCATGTTCAAGATTCTGGCACGTGAGAAAACTTAAGGGCTGAGACAGAAGAATCTATTGCACAAGATCGTGCACCCGGGACTTAAAAGTGGCCGATTAATCCTCTGAGAATCGTGCAACAGTGGCAAGCCATTCTTGTTTTTTTGTTTTGTTCTTTTTTCCTCTCCCTTGCTTGCTGTACCATTTTTTACTTGCTTCTTGAATCCTCGAGATTGCAAACACGGCACAATTAATCCTATCAAGGTTTTTTTAAGTATCCCTGTTTTAATCATCAAAATTAGCGTTGATAGTCATTTTCAGCTGCATTTAAAGTTCATTTTCGAGGCTGATAGGGTTGACGATAAAAAAGTTTTTGTTTAGTTTCATTTCACTTGCGAGTGTCTGGCGTAAAGTAAGTTACTTTACATCTGTGTCGATGGTTCTTCTGCGGATGTTCTTGAACAAAGTTCTTGAATTACATTTCTGAAAGATAGATAATGTTGGTAATTTAATTGATTAATTTACTTCCCTATATTGCTATATAAATTCATAGAGTTTTAATTTAGAGAGGTTAAAAAAATGTTGTTGAAATAGAATAATAAAGTTAGAAAAAAGGCAAGAATGGAGGCAATTGAGGACGTTTTAGAATTTAGATATTTAGAATGCCATATATTTTTTCTCGTTTGATTAACCTTTTCTTATATAAGCCACTAAGCCGTTTCCTCAAAGGTCCTCTAGAAGAGATTTTCAATTTATCGAAATATCATTCGATTAGCTGGAAATAGAACGGCTTCTACGAGATTCGTTACACTTGCTACTGGATTAGAGCTCAGATAAAATTTACTGCGCTCTTAGAACTAAAAGATAATGAATATAAGTATTTATCTAGTTGAGTATTTGATTGCAGTTACAAAGTGCGCAAGCGTTAAAAATTGAGCAATTCTAAAATATACCTTAAAATGAAATGTCTAAGAACATATCCCTGATGTTAAATTAACAATAAATCGAAATTTTCAATTTTGACGTGACAATTGAAATATCCTAAATATAAAATTGAAAAATCCGAGCGGTTTAACTCAGATGTTCCAGATGTTAAAGTAAAATATCTGATATGTTAAATTCGTAATCGTCTCATAAAATGGAAACGTCAAGAGAATTACCCAATTTGTCACCCATTACGTGTTGAATATTGCGTAATATACATGGGGGGGGGGGTCGGTGTCGTTGTAGATTTGAACAACGAAGCTTGAATGTCGTTGAATTAGGTCGCGCGCAACGACCGGAAACTCCCCATATGCGAATTAATACATATATGCACAAAATGTACATTGACATGGTTTATATGCATATGTATATATGCGCAACATACGCAATGAAGATGGAATCGATAATGCAGAGAAACCAATCTCGTATAGACGTATAGCACCCTTCCCGTGATCATACAATTTCGAATCCGCTTTGCTATTCCGACCGCCTGTCAATTGGGCATGCGGCTTAATATCCTGGTAAACCAAATTACCATCACTCTCATTCCTAAACGTACCATATGTTCTTCTCACAAAAGAAATATAGTCCACGTGACAATTATTACATCGAGAAATAATTTACGGTATCAGAATTACGCAAAAAGAAATGGGAGGCAGTCTATTCCGTAATGTCTGAACTCAATAACAGTGATTTTCAAATGTGGAAATTACTACTTTTGATGCAAGAATTACGTAAGAAGATCGTATTTTAGTGTATAATTTTCTTCCGTAGGTTTCAATGCACTTCGCTTCAAATTATTATTAGAACAAGTCAATTTAACTCGAAATATATTACGTGATTTATTTTTCACTTTATTATTCTCGTAGTTTAATTTGAATGCTAAAAATAAATTGAGTTTATTTTAGAGAGGGAGAGAGGGTGGGGGGACTTCTGATATTTCGATAATTGTTTTACATTATATTTATATACTAAAATAATTAGCAACGTTTATGAAGTGATAAATGAATAATCCTTAAGTGAGTGTTTACATGTTATGCAAATTGGTAATAACGGTTTTGAATTCAAAGCGTATTGACCTTTATGCGAAGCTTCGGTTAGAGTTAGAGGCATATCCATAAATCGCACACGCAACACATTCTAATGTTTGACTATCACCTTTTAATTGGGAATTCAGGCCACGCGTTGATTCATCCTCCCTCGCGGCATATGGACAGTTGAATATTTTATCCGCACGAGACATCGGAAGCACGTAAAGACCGAATCGCGTCAGATCTTCTATCGCGGAACATATTATACATATAGGGGCGCATTGAAATTCTCTCTTGTTCGCACATTGCATCTATTATATTTCCATCAATCTATTTGCATTAAGTTGTTTCTATCGCGAAGAAATTATAGAAGTAATATCCTGTATCCCAAGCATTCAGTTCAGTTATGTTTCTATAATTCAATAAATTATCATATAAAACTTTATTTCTAGTAGGTTTAATTGAAATGTTGAACATATGCTTTCAGGCAAGTTAGGATTTTAAAAGAGATAACATGCCGAATGAAAGAGTCATTCAGCAATAATACAATTTGTCATTTGCGATCTTTTTTATCGCGAATTGATCTTTAATTAGCGTTTTACGCGTGGCCGCTATGTTAACGTTCAACATCTTAGTCTAAGTGCTTTTATGACGAGAGCATATCGGATCAGATGAGGTCACTTTGGATGAAAACAGAAGATAGCACACCCTGATGTCTATTGTAGCCTGCTCTCGGACATAAAATGAACCGTCTGGCATTCACAAATTTAATGAGATTTTTATTTCCTTGGTGCAGACTTAATGTACACCCTGTCAATGTCCGGTCGACGTGTGGCACGCCCCCGATGTCCTCGGCTAAGAGCGATGTAAATCATACACATTTTTACCGGCAATCGCATAAGTATATTTTTCCGGTATAAAATAATATGCTACGATTAGCGGTATTCTGGTCGCTCAACTTTCCTTAGTGCGTGCTTTAAACTTAAAAGGACTTGAAAAACAAAGTCTAGAGTTTGTGGTAATAAGTTTCTTTATCAAACGTTAGTTGTATGCTAATGCCGTTACTATGGTTGTTCACAATATGAAGTTGTAACACGAAACTTGGCTTGTATTATGTTTATGAACTTCTAATCAAAACGTTGTATAACCTGCGTAATCCAACCCGTTCTTTGTTAAGGTGCAGAGTTGCGTGGGCATTTATTGCTGCAGAATGAGAAATTAAATACAGAGTAGCTTTTATCAAGATTAATGACAATGGCGCAGTGGGCAGTGGGGGTGTTTCTTTCATCCACTGAGCGTTGCTAGTCATTCAGCTGAGCGAACGTGCGAATTTACGAGTGAGTTCTCGCGGACGATGAGTCGCCCATGTCAGTTGAGAAATAGACGGAATGAAGATGGGTCAAAGATGCATCGTAAAGAAGTGGGAGCTACGATGAAACATGCTTTATCCAGCAAAATCGTTGCTCTGCTTCTGGACAGGAAACGAGCAATTAAGCCTCTCTGGCGACCTTATCTCCCCAAAGTGAGACCGAGCGAGGCGCTCAAGTTCCCTTCGTGTGAGTGAAGGAGACTCACAATAAAATAAAGCATAAAACGAAAAAAGAGTGAGATAAGTGGAGAATAAGAGATGGGAGAAAAGAAACACATCGAGAGACGAGGAAACAGAGAGGGTAAAAAGACAATTCGTAACTTGTGTATTCGTCACGTCTCCAAGAAGCACTAATTGCAATGCATGCGAATTTTTTCATTTAACGAATCTGTCTGCTACTTTAAATCATGACGCAATCCTGAGAGTTAAACTAATCAAATGAACTCTCTAAAAAACCTGAGGTTCTGTTTCTTTTTTAATGAGGCTTTTCGGTTAGATCTTAGAATGAATAGCATTCATTGATGTAGAATATATATTTTTTTTAAAGAAAACAGTATAGCCTGCTCTTGGAAAACAGTGTTGCCATTTGCTAAATTGTACACATAATGCGCGCACCAGTGAATAATTTATATACTTCTGATTTTCTTTTTAAATATTTCCTCAGCAATAATGAAACTGGAAAAGGATTGAGATTTGAGCGACCCTCGAGGATTCACGATTCACTATTCAGCGTGAAAATTCTTTCGCTATTCAACTTGCAGTGTTTGCTTTACTAATGTGCTCTTTAATGTTTATTTTTCTCTTGGTGTCAGAATTTGAAAGAGAATCCGAAGAGACGGATGTCCGTCGAAGGGACTGACAATGGACATCGCTTACCATTTCGGAAGAGCAAATCGGATTACGGATACGGAATCCGTGCGTAAGTCGTGACATAATACTGTTTAGCCCAAACAGAATGCACGAGCCGATGGTCCGCTTGTGTGTGCATTATCTTCCATGTGTGTAGGGTGTGCAATGTGCATGCGCACATGGTGCTATATTATGTGTGAGCTATGCTGTGCCTATATGGTGAGATTAGTAATCGCTATGCGTCGTGTCGTATATGCAATAACCGCACTTCTATCGACGGACATACTATACAGGGGGAGAAGCCGCGTCCACGTAACGTCCCGCAATGTTAATCGTGGGGTGAAAAGGGGACAGTAGGCACTTTGTGTTTCATGCATCATTCACTAAAACGCCCCACGATCACTTGCACGATCCCCTTCGAGAGTCGAGGCGGACAGTTTCGAACACCTTTACCGCCCGCAGGAGGAACCACAAATCCTTCGAATCCAGAAAAGAAAAGGTTTTCAGTCACAAGATTTGTGGGTCTGCAGCTTCTTTTATGGTGTCTTATTATCTGCTAAAATCGTAAAATGCTTTCATTCAACAGTCGTGTGATCAATGATCATCTTTTGGTGTATGGGTCAATCACCAGCCAAAGATATGTAAATAGTCATCATAAAAGTTCCAAATGAATCATCTCTATTTTAGTTTTTTGAACGTGAATCATTGTTCTTGCTCTCAGATAAAACATTTTAAAAGAAGATAAGAAATTTAAAAACAATCACTAACTAATGAAGGAATGAAGTTTTTGTTTTATTAACAAAACCTTACTTTATCCATATCTGCGACTTAAAAATAGGTCAGTGTAGGTATGAAGCTTTATCAACTCTTTTACCACTGAACTATATGGATACAAAAGATTATCTACAATACAATTAACGAACTAGAAAATAAATATAAATAAGAATGCTATTAAAAAAGGAAAATCCTTTTGTTACGACTTTATCTTGACGATTTTATTGAAAATTTCTAATAACGTTTCGGGGTGGGATCAATATAGCCTATTGATAAAATATAAATAATTATAAATTATTTCAAATATAAAATCAGACACAAAAATAATAAAAACATAATTTTGAGTGCTAACTAGTCGAAAAAAGGAATATTATTAAAAGGATGTGATGCAAATTTAGTGTTCAAGGATTAACTGTTGTGAGAAAATCAAATCAGTTCCATACTTATTTCATATACCATAATCTATAATTACCCCCTACCGCCCTTAAAACTTTCTTTTTTCCTGAATTTTGAGATATTTAGGCATATTATTTCTATGGTGGAGTGTATACAAAACTAAAATTCTAGCTGATTATCGTCCTGACTTTCATGTAAATCCTTGCGTTAAAAATTGCTGTTCGTCTCAAAGTCATATTTAAAAAACTCAAGTCTTCCAAACGTTACATATATGTCACTGTGGGCGGTAGAGGGTTAAGTGGGGAAACCCGAACAATTTCATGAAATCAAGTGCGGAATCATTTGTTTGCTGATTGTCGTTTGAGTGATCAGAAAGGGAGTTTCCCCCAGGAAAAAGAAATTTTCCCAAATAAATTAAACTTTTGTTTCTGGGGAAAAAAGGCATTTTGGACAATTACATATGTATGAAATATTGCACACATGGATGTTTAAAGAGGCCACTAACATTTTTTTTAAACCAAAGTTTTTTTGTTTCGATCGGAAAATTTATTATTTCTGTGACGCGTGTGTCTTGAAAAACAATTTCCTTTTTTTGGTCCGATATGTACTAAGATATATATCTGCAAGTATGTCAATTTTAGTGTAAATTCAATGGTTTATAATGTTACCTCACCTTGCAACTACACAGAAAAAACGAAAGATAAAGTTTACATCGATTTCAGGTGAAAGATTCACCGCAGCAAAGATTAACCTTACCAGATAAACTTTACATGAATCGACAATAATTTCCGATTTTTATAACCTTGCCTGGATAATGTTTCGCCTTATAATCGCTCCATTTTTATTCAAGATGTAAAGAGAATTACGACGCCAGCGCTATCTATCGTCGTTTAACTTAATTAAATTAAAGAGAAACGGGGATTCCCATCTATTAGTTGCTTTTTGCGCTTTTTGCTAGATGGTATTAAATAAGTTCTAATTCGTCTACGATATTGTAATTTATTTCGGGGGAGATATACCAGTAAGAACAACTTTTTTTTTGTATTTTCTGTTGCTGATTCTACATGTTTTATCGAAATTTGCTCATTTCACGGTGACGCAGTAGACGAGATCAAAATTATTCTCCTAACCTCGGTGAAACTTTTCCCAAAATGTGTTTAATTTTTAATCGTTGCAAGCCTTACCTCCAACAAATTTTAACTTTTGTTTTTTCTGTGATTGTTCTAAATCTGGTGTCTCGATTTATAACTCGAATTCATTTATACTTTGCCGTTTTTCCATTTCTGCTAAGGAGCTTTTATTCCATCGTAAAATAAAGTTTCGCCAAATAGCATGTAAACTTTGACAGAAGGAAATTTTACATGCAAAAAAGTTTAACTTTAGTTTTTTCTGTTCTCTATAGTCTATAAAGAAATACGCTCAATTACGATTGAGATCCTTAAGATTCTTTAGAACCCCAAGTGTGGTATCATTTGGAGCTCATTTATCGTTTTGGGTTCCTTTTCAGCAAGCGGGGTTCATTTTTGGTCGCAAATCCTTTAGAATCAAAGATGGGTTCCAGTAGAAGTATCTGTGATGTTAAATTGAAAATTCGTGAGCTTCAATTGAAATACCAAGGAAATTACAATATTGAAGTATTCGGTATTGAAGTATTAGGATGCAACCTAATCTCAACGATGCTATATAATTGAAATACCCGAGATCCCAGGCGAAAAAATTACATATAGTTCATAAATAGTGGAAAAATAGCGTATAATTGTTGTTTTATATACCAAAAATGTATCAAAGAAATGCAATTGATGTATAATATTTCACACTTTGTATATATTTTGTCCGTGTCAGATGTTTTTAATTGAAATATCTGTCATGTTAAATTGAAAAGTTCGAGAATTTATACAAATAAAATGTTCGAGATTTTTAACTGAAACATCAGAGATGTTGTTTGCTTTAAATTCTAAATTCACATGACCTGATTTTTCTACATTTTTCGCGAAGTTCACAACGGGAAAAGAAGAATGGCACAGATTCAATCGAAATCATATTAGATTTCGCCAGTTTTTTCATTTCAAATCCTCCACAATAGATGATTCATCCACCTCTCTCTCTCTCTTTCTCTCTTTCTTTCTTTCTCTCTTTCCTGTGACTCCGCGCTTTTTCCGTTCCTCCCTTCTTATTCTAGGGATTTGAACTCGGTCATTGGGAAATCCGGTAAACTGGCGGATGCGTGAGACTGCAAAAAAAGGAACTAATTTTTTCGTGTGTTTGCATTTTTTAGATTCTTACCTTTTGTTTCTATGAAATATGGCAAAAAACGAGGGATAAAATCGACATATATTGTGAAAATAAAATAAAGAGGGCTACTGATACCCAATATCGAAGGTTCGTAATCCGATCGTGATGTCCCGTCAACTGGGTTGGTTTACATCCAGGAGGATGTAAAATTGTAAAGTAGCAATACTGGTGTGAACGGTTCGTCGAAAGTGATTTAGTGTTGACCGTACTTTAAGGGGGACACGCATGATTTCGACACCACGTGGGCGGAACGTAGGATTAATGTACGTGCCCACGTGGTACCCATCGAGGATAAACAAGAGCACCTCTCCTTTCCAAACACTATATATAACATATCGGGACCCTCGTCCTTTCTGTGGCGCCTACCGCACTATAATTAAAACTCCATCAGCATGAACAATAGGCTACCATTTATCCATTTTCCGCCCGCGCTTTCCGCACTTTGCGCTTCTTCTCTTTTTTTGCCCCCTTCCCAATTCACTCTCTTTGTTTCCGATTGCAGACGCTGCGGAAAACCTGTAACCTTTAGTGACTTTCTGACCTACCTACCTACATTTTCCGGTAATTGGCAAGAGTTTATTAAAGTCTCTGCGGAATTGTAAAAATTGAAAAGCTTTTAGGTTTCGATCAGGAAGCGTGATTTTTCTCATTAAATGGTTTTAATTAAAAGTCGGAGTTGTCAGGTTTACAAATTTCATTATACAATCGCTATAACCTCAAGTTTAAAAGGACCCACCTGGAACAAGAAAACAAAACGTATTTATTAGTCATGGTAAAAGTCACCTACGTTTATAGATATGCAAACAATAAAAATGACCTCTCAAAAAACAGAATAGGCTCATTGCTCACTATAGAAAATCTGAATAATAAATTGATCCAAGCTATCGTATCTCTTTCAAAATATAAGGCCACCCCCTAAGTTTGTTCACAGTTGGTTCATTGGTCTCTTACATAAAAAGGACTAGCTCGTAACTTCTGGCTCGAACCTTTTTGATAACCTGTCTGCTATTTTGGATAGATGATAGCGCCTGTCGCGAAGGCGGTCACTTCCTATCTGTGCTAAAGAAGTGGTCGTAGCCTATTAGCTACCACGAGTCAAACGCATCACCACGGGGTCCCTTGAACCCCATGGCGATGGAAAACGAGCAAGCATACACATTCAATCCACACGCAAACATAAAAAATATATAACTGTGTGCGGCATTTACCAACTGCACGGCGTTACATCAAAAATCCCTCCTTCTGGGCGCAGATATTAGGCCTGAGATCGACCATCTGGCGTATAGTCCTAGTCAGTCCTAGTCGTTTGTACCTTTTTTCTTCTCTTTCTCGAACCACAACCAATATTATTTTTCCTCGAGTGAAAACCCGTGTGGCTTTGAGGAAAAGTCTTCAATCTGCCCGAGTCTTTATTATATTAGAAGAATGTAATATGAATCCTATCCCTTATGTTATTTTATACATGATGGTATTATACCCTTCTCATACCCGATGCTTTTCCCCTTTGTAACATCGTTGAACCCTATCGCGATTTCGTGGCCGTGAAAGTTTCCCAGAAACCCACAGCTTCGAAATTCTATACGCGGATTCAAAAGCCCATGTATATCGAAATACGAATTACGATTCAGCACTCGTCTTCGCTTCATCGTACACATAATCTCGAGATAAGGAACGGTGTCGTTGACGCACTTTGATGCAATGCCATTCACCCCGCCATTGTTATCAATTTTCTAGAGGATGTTACTTATGATATTATCCAATAGAATATGCGACTAATCATATTGTTTTCATTTTCTTCAGCGTTTTTTACGTTGCGCTTTTTAGGCTTTTAAAGTTTTTTAGGTTCTCATGTTCCGAAAGAGAGAGAGAGAGAGAGAGATTTGACCTTTCACGGACTTTTAGTACTTTGCTGCTTATTTTACAAATGCAAATTGACAGAAATTGATTTAGTATAAGCATTTAGAATTAGGAAAAAAGTAATTCCTCTCTTTTTCGGAAAGTACGAAATATGTTAACCCCGCACAATTTCAAATAATAATTGTACTTACCACATAATAAAACAATAAATAAAAATAATAATATTTTCATAAATATTACTAAAATAATGTTTTAAACGAATGTCTGTAAGTATTTACACATTTTTTAAATTTTGTTACATTTTTGCACCAAGTTTCACTATAGAACAGAATCTAGAAAATAACTCTAAACATATCTTAACAATTTCGTAAAATATTGTGGAGATTGAACTTCAAAATAAATCTACCCGCAGAAAAAAATTCTGCTAAGGATACAGGATTTTCAGTTAAAATAGGGACAGCATAGATTTTCTGTAAAGGTTACCGAATTTTGTACATGGTTTAAAAAGTTATCAGTTATTTGATACATTTACGGATATTTTCTGTAACATTTACTGAACTTTTCTGTCAAATTAACATCTTTAAATTGTAAAATCTATACAAAAAGTCGGTAACAGTGACAGAAAATATCCGTAAATTTATAAACTAACTGAAAATGTCTTAAATCCTGCGGAAAATTCAGTAATTATTACAGAACATTTATCTTGTCCCTATTTAAACTAAAAATCATATAACCTTAACAGAATTTTTTTCTGCCTGTAAGGACTTTAAAAAATGTTCATTATTTCCAGAGTTATGTCAATTATTCGAAAACATCTCAATTTGACATTTTTTTTAAGTCTTTTATAAAATTGACATTTTGCCTTCAACTTGAGCTTATTTTTACGCAGAATTTATTTCTCACTTTTATTCCCTTTTACGCTGTTAGAAGGAAGAAATATTTACATCTGCAGATCTGCAGTACCACAATAAGTTGGGATTAAACACAATAAGGAAGGCCGTATTTATTGGAGTACAACTTGAGGGCGTCAACTTATAATTTATTATAAATTTATTTAAATTGTTTTATGACGATATTTTTAAGGTAAATATACTTGGTTCAGTCTTCCATTTCGTTAAATTCCAAGTGTTTGAAAATTTTAAATGGTCTAAATTCCCGTGCAGGAATTTTGGTGAGGCGCCCGTCGGGCCCCGGTCAGGGAAAATATGGACCGGACAGGGTAATTAGTCTAGCGCCAGACCGTAAATGAAACGCCCTACCCGACAGGGCCCAGATCTGGGCATTCAAAATGGGAGCCCGATCTGGCCCAGATATGGCTTCTTTAATTTTTTATTTCTATAATTGAAGCCTCGGTTGAAATAACGTTGTATCAACACATATTTTATATCCATGAAGTTCTATGTATCTAAGTTTTTCTTTTAACTGTCTCTATTCCGCGGAAGCGCGGTGATCGAAAATTCGAAAATTGAATTGGAAAAGAAATGTCAAAATAGTGAAGGTTATATACTTCGAAAATGTACCTTTCTACAATTCTCAGTTTCTCACATTACAGTTTTGAAGAAAAGTATAAAAAGAAAATTAAATTTATTAGAATGACACGCAGGAAAAAATAAAAGTGCTAGAGAGGCTGGAGAAAAACGTCCAGAACTGGTAATAGCAACTATAATATTAAAAAAAATAATAAAATAAATAAATTATTGATAAATAATGATCAGAAATTGTATTAAAAAATACTGTTTAAATTATTTTTAAAATAAAAATAAAACTCTAAATTACAATTACACGAATAATCAAGTGTTTTTCTTTTCTTTCTTTTAAGAAAAAGACGATAAATTATATTTGGCTTTGTTTTTAAATATGTGTAAGACCAAATTTGTGAATGATCTAACCTAATTATTTTCATTTTCATTAATCGAAGTTTTCCGAATTCAACTTTGAAATTTTTCGTCGACACTCTTAAACGAATGTAATTTTCTATACTTATCCTCAAAAATTCTAAATTGGATTTAGATATGTACACTTGCGAGGTTAATTGAGATAGATGCGGAATAAATGGAAGTAAATAACGTCGACTATTTTGACATTTCATTCCGAATTCAATTTTTAAATTGTCGATCGCAGCGCTTCCGCGGAATTGAGAAACAGTTAAAAGAAAAACTCATATACATAGAAGTCCATGGAAACAAAATATGTGTTGATACAACGTTATTTCAGCCGAGGCTTCAATTGGGAAAATTTCAAAAGTTTTTATCCTAATATTTTTTCAAGTTTGTATTTGCAAAACTTAAATTTGTCTAATATTCTACATTATATATCTTTATATATTATAGCTCATTTTCAATATTCTAAATTACATGATCTGTTTGTATTGCTTGAATTTGTCGATAGGAGTTTGCATTTCCAAGAAAACTATTTTGCTTTGATAATCATTGTTTAAACTTAAAGCTATTGCACACACACACACACCCACACACCAATGAATTTCAATTTTTAATACTTTTTAATCTTCTTAATATTCTTTTGGAATGAATTTTGTTTGACTAATTCACATGGGGCACGTGAAGTGAGATTTTAAGTGAGGTTATGTTCGAGAAAATATAAAAAGCATTTAATCTATAAGTTAATCTCTATTTTCACAATATCAGCAACAAAATATAACATTCTAAAAATCTGGAAAACATTTTTTTATTTACATAAATAGTAAATGCGCTCAAAATAACGAGGCTTTCTCGAATGCATTGCTGGAAATATTCAGAAGCTAGAAATGAATTGTGATGTTGATTCTAGCGAATTAAAGCTTACTTTTACCTTTATTGCGGATATAAGAAATCTCACCAAAAATACAGTGATTCCGAAATTGCAATCTATTTTTTGCTTTTGGCATCTTAAGTTCGATGAAGGAAAAACAGTATCACGACGAAAGCAGAAAACTTGACATAATCTTGTCTAACTTAACCCGACCCGACGTGGTTCTAACGCGAGCCACACCATCTGCCCCCTTGCGACTACATGCAAAAATCCGATCGGGCCCAGATCGGAACTCGGGAATAAGTTGGGCAATTTCTGCACGGGTTCCCACGTTAAAAACTTATAATCCCAAATTTCTAACCGTAACTGCTTAACTATTAGAACAAATTGAAAATTTAATTTTTTAATTTTGAGGATTAAAAAAAAGCATTAAATTAGTTCAGGTTTCTTTCGAAGAATGCCACGAAAATTCCCTGTTAAATTTTTTAATATTTTGTACTAAATAAATTGAAGCCTTATCAGAGATAACGTTGGAACAACAAAATTACTTTTATTTAAAACTATGATCATATGTAGTATGTCGAGAGATTATAGTATACCCAAGGATTGTCTGTTCTACGCCGTAGTATATATTTCATAGAAAAAAATGTGTCATATATTCATAGAGCAAACTGTTACAGCATATTCTCAAAGTTTAGTAAAATTGTCAGTAAAACAGATTTTTGTTGACACAACGTTATCTTTGTCGAGACTTCAATTTCAGACGAAAATCTATATTTTTGGAAATACATAAAAAGTGCAGTATATCGAGAAATGTAGAAATACTTTTTCATAGAACTCCTCGAAAATTTTCGGATGAAATATTTTGTAAAAGGAAGGTCTGAATTTGGTTAATTGTTAACATAGTAATACTCTTTAATACTTTTTGCGGATTTCAAAACAAAAAGAACCCCACCTCCATCAGAAAAAATGTTAATTATCTTAATTATTTAATAAAACTTCAGGACTTTGACCAAAAATATGGTCCCTTTCTTTCAATTTTGAGAAATAATTTTAGCACCCATTCCCAACACTGATTTAAGTTATAAGAAACACAGGAATTCCAGCCGCAAAGTTAAACAATTTTCGTTTTATCGCAGCTACTAAAAAAAGGATACGTTATACACTTCAAAAGTTTCCTGTTTTATAAAAAATTCTCATTACATATCCTTCCCAATTAATATACAAATCAAATTTCAAATTTTAAAGTAGTTTAGAATTTTCAATATTATCCTTGAAACTGAATGGAGTTGAAAATCTATTAAACCATAAAACTTAATTTTCAATGTAATTTTCTTTTTAAAAATTGGAATTAAACTCTAATTTCAAAATTCTTATATTCTTAAAGTTATCTTTCTCTTTGAAAACATTTCAATTAAAAATAGTTCAATAATTAATCTCCTTTCATATGTACTATATATGTATATTTTTTTTCTTCAATTATACTTCTTCTCCTAAAAGTCCCTAATTTTCTGGAATAGAACTTTTTTTTAATTATAACAAATCTGGAAATACACATCGAAACGGTCTCAAATTATATAATCGAAATTCTATAAGAACTTGATTTTACACAAGGCTGCTTTTATGCTTGGTATTATGGAAAACGTTTATCTCTTATAATTTCTAAAAGTATACTAAATTCCTTCAATGTGCACAATGGATAAGGTTATTTATTCTCATCTAGTGAAGCACGGTCTCGTTATGCAAATTAAAAGTGAGTCTTATTTTTAATGATCGTGAATGCAGACGGAAGTCGCGACTCACTTTTTCTTCTTGTGCATAGTATCACGTGAAGCGAAAATAATTCCCTCTAAAAAGACTAGAAGTACAATCTGCATATATTTAAACACTTATAAAAACTGAAAACATCAGTCACAAGAATCCAAAAATAATTTATAAAGACTACAATAAATTCTGATACGATGAATGCTTTGTGTCTTTAACAACCTTCTGGAATTTTTTTTTCTCTAAAAATAATGATTATAATAACTGTTTATTCGGCACCAACTACATACATATATCTTTTCTTCGAAGCAGTTATAATTATTGTTGCTCGCAGATTATTACTGCAGGGTCATATTCCATTGCCAATACACACATTTATCTTCCTGTACCAAGGATATGAGATATATTCTCCTTTATGTAACCTCCTCCATCTTAGGATCGATGAAAACGATCGTTTGTGAGAAAATTAATTGCTCTTCCCTTTTTTCTCTCTCTCTCTCTCTCCCCTCTCTCTTTCGCTTCGCAGGTTTAACACATTTCTTCAGCATCATGAAGGAAAATGTGAAAAATGGATCACAGAAAAACGCTGGTGTTAAATTTGTCGCAGGTCAAATTTCGTTGGTCTCCCAATGAGCATTTGAGAGAATTTTCAAGTCGCAAATGTATTCCTCTGAATGTAGGTGCACATTTGGGCATCTAAGGGGAAAGTATCATTTGGAGACTGAATTTTGGCTCATGCCGGGGGTTGTGGACTGCTGAACCGCGCTGTCAGCCATATGAACACCTGTCAAAGCAACTATTCGCTTTGCGATATTATACTAAATAATTGTTAATAAGTAAACTAAGTGGAATCATATTTGCCTAATTTTCAACTTTCTTTCATTTAACAGTGCGTACCAGTCACTTATAATAAAATGATAACTTCCTAATGCTACTTTCAAAAGTTAGGTTAGTCATGGCCGTCGATATTTGAACTAAAGCCGTGATGTGTAGAAAAAGTCATGACCTTCTATATACAATTAGGTATTTTCACTTCAACCACCAGCTAACTTCACTTTGTTCAATACAGAAAATCTAGAGGAAATTTCTTCGAACGCATAGGCATCAATTAAGATGCATACGGTCACGGCTTCGTGTTTACATACTAGTTTTGGTGGTTTGAATGTCATGTAGGTTTTGACTAACCTAAGATTTGGATATAATATCACGTTAAGTCCAATTTTTATTCCAAGATACTAATAGTCACTGGTAAATAGAAGAAAATTAAAATTTAGGTAATTATTATTATAACTTACCTGCTTATCAACATCTATTTCACCCAAACTCACTTGAACACCGATTTCGGCGTACATTGGAGGATCGACGATTTTCTGTGATTTTAGGAACTAATATATTTATCATTTAAATCTAATCTATAATATTTGTTGATCGTAATTTCTACGTTTAACATCTAATATATTACTCTCTAAATCTGAATCAGTGAAATTTCACTGATTCAAATAACTAGAAATGGGTCACTGCGGCAATCAGTGAAAGCTTACTTATTGATTCAGCGAAATAACCCCTTTTTCGGGTTGGCAGCATTGCACCATGTCAATTCAGCAATCATAATAAATTATATTTTAGTACATTCAATCAAAGAATTATAGCAAAAACTTAAAACCCATCAATATGATCAAATATTAAAAAAGGTAATCCTAATTCTTATTTCATAAACATTTATGTCTTTCCCACTTCCCCAAATAATAAAATCTTTAACCTAATATTTTAAAACGTTTTTTTCTCCCACGTAAACATTAGCAGCCACAGTGGTTGCATGACGTCCAGTAGGCTGTGATGAGAAATTACCTTTCGTCAGCCGCATTCGGGAAGGAGGATTATGAACGGGACTGGTCCACATGAGGGAGCAGAGAGAAAAGATCGAGATTTTTAAGGGGAGGAGTGATACTCGTTTTTGGGGGTGGTAGGTGGTATAAAAGAGAAAAATAATAAACAGTCCTCGTAATTTTGGGGGATCGGCTCGAGGGGTTGTCAACGACGTGATATATGTACCCGAGCATCGCGCATATGTTGAGCTTTTAGGACGAGCGTATATGTGCCCGTAATAACACCATGAGGCATGGGACACCTTCGTGTTCGACTTTATCCGAGACATTTGCATAGCCATATTTCTCCTCTCATTACCATTATTATGAGTATTTCGGCATTGTGTGAGCGTCGGACATAATGAATAGCGAGAGGTGTCGCGTTGACATTTGCATTGCGACAAAGAGAGCATTCACGCCTCTCTCGATAGGCCCTCGAATGTCAGAGAGAAAATGTCTCGCTCTCGATTCAAAATTCCCTTTAGATTGTAGACAGTCGGATTCAATATTTGATCTAACTTTCCTTGCATTATGCAGGAGGCGTAGGTTGTGCGGTTTCCAATCGGCCGATTCGTTTCATATACGAATACACTACAAACATACAAGCATTATTTCACCCACAGGAAGTCGTTATGTCGTATTTTACACCACTTTGTTCAATTAGGAGCTCGTTATCGAAAACTTAATGACCGCTTGTCCCCATTATTTTCTCATTATGACATCATTAACAAGACGAAAGTTACGTGCTGGACATTTTATGACTCAAATTCAAATGCTTCACTTTCAAAAACGATATATATATATATATATAGGTAAGTTGTTAAAAGCTGGTATCTCCATAGATGTTAAAAGAGACATTCTCACAGAAAATGTAGAATTTCAATTTTGTGACAGTAAGTTTTGGCGCTATTTCTTGGTTTAAAATTAAGCGTGACTTTTTTCTGTGCTACTTTGCTTTATCCGAGATGATAAACATCTTTAATATATTTTATTTTGTATTGAAAAATCGTTTCCAAATGAAAAACATTTCTACCAGTGTTTCCCCTCACGAAAAAAAGAGGAAAACATGTGAAACTAATGATAATATAATAAGAGACACAAGCCTACCAAGTAATTCGTTTATGATAATAAATCAATCTGTTTTGTCACGCGCATCCATCAAAATGGCCGGAATTTTAATAACTTGGAGAGAGAACATTTATCGATGACAGTTTATTATTACTGGAGTGAAAGATAAGTGGAAGCATTCAGACTATTGAATATATTTTGTTTTTTTAAAACTTTGCATGTGGTCAGAAGTAGTCCACCTCTAGAGTGGACAATTCACACCCGCCTCACATTGTTGCAGGGTTGATTGATTTTTAATCGATCGTCTGATCTGAGCACATTGTTCGACTCGAAAGCCACATTCATCAACCTTCGATACTGATCTGCCCCCTGCCTACACTTCAATGACTCTATTACGAAGTATAGAAAATCGAAAAATCAATGGTTTGAATGAATTAACAAATACTGCCCCAGAGGGTGGTTGAAGGGCAATATTCTCCTGTTTACTTAACAATTTCGCTGCATTTCCCAATCAATTCTCCAATCTATTTTTTCTTAATTAAAGTTATAATTGTCATATTTATATATACTTGTATAAAGAGCGTGCTGAAATCATATATATATTTTAGATAACACACACACATTTAAAAATATATTCGAAGAAAGGCTTTTCAGTAGGATACCCTGAATTTGCAATTTTCACTTAATTAAATTAGACGAAAATAGTCTCCCAACCACGAATAACATTCTCTCCTTTCAACAAAACCACATGTCGCTCCCGCAGAATCAGCTTTCATCCAGTTGAGGCACGCCGCATATCCGCAGAATAATGGGTGCACCCAATTAGGTGAATTAATTCAATAAACATACCCGACGATCACCAAGCCAAGCAAGGTAATGTGACGACATCCAATCAGAATTTAGGAAAACGCAACCTCATATACCATCTGTTAATTACGATCGACGGTTGGTCCCAAAACAAAACCAAAAATAGCATCTTAATAATATTATATAGCTTCAGTTAATAAATTGAATAATTATGACACTAACGAAATTCACTGAACATTTTTTTATTCTTGGGTCTGGTAAGAATTGAGTTCTCTAGTTTCCATCAATCAAAATGATGCATGCATCCTTTGATTCCCCTTTTATTATATAGAATCTTTCACATTTTATGATTCGCTCAATTATATTTTTCTGAATAAGATATTTCATATTTTAATGGTATGACTGATTTACAGAGAAAGATAATTAAATTGCTTGGAAACTAAATGGGACAAATATAGGATGACAAATATGGAGTATTCACCAAAAATAATTTTGTATTGCACATATATAGAAGGTGTTAAAATATGCATTTAAATCATATTAAAATTTCCCTAGACACTAAAAACCCATACAATTTTGTTTCCAATCACTAAAAAATTTTGAAAAAAAAACATTGCATCATTAAAAATGCCCTTATTCCGTCTGATCCTGGAATAACAGCAATCTAAATGGAACTTTAGTGGTTTGACATTTTGCCACATGATTTGCACCTCCTAAATATTAACCGCGCGTATGCATATGCAGAGTAAATTGCAATTTGTTCTCCATCACCCCATAAATTAACATATAAGTCGCACACGTGCGTTCCTCGGAGAAACCCTAATTTGGAATCAATCGGGTCGAAAAAGTCTCATCAATCTCAGCGAACGAGACCCGTGATTCACGAAAAGTGCGTGACCGTTGTCCATCCCAGAGAAAGGACAATTTTGTTTTTTTTGCGTCCCTTCCAGTTTTCAACGATTTTAGAGGGGCGTAGGGAGAGTTTGACAGACAGATGTCCAACGATTCGCGTAATGTCACGCATGAATATGTTAATAAGGTTGTCGCTTTGGGCTTTGATTCCGCGCAGTGATTGATGACTGATTGCGGTGTTATTTTTTAGGACCTTACGATTCCATTCTCGAATTTATGTACGGTCTCTGTCAGAGTAATGGGTCCATTTTGCGTTCTTTGTGAGTTGGAGCAACGGAATTTAAATTATTGTTGACGAAACTGACGTAGAGAGAAAAAATCGTGTTTTTTTTTTTTTTATTAAGGTGCTTTCTTTAACGAAAATTGGTTTTTGATGGAATCGGTTTGATTGATTTTAAACGATTCTTGAATGTAAACCGTAAACTATTTCCTTGAAAAAGAAGGACTATCAATTTTAAATTACAAAATTGGTAAATTTCTATTTTAAATATTCTTTTGGTAAAAAAGGCAGTTTATTCATAAAGGATAATTAAAAATCTTTTACTTGAATACGTTTGAAAACCAACATCTTTTTAATGAACGAAGCTTTCAATTTCAACTCAATTCTATAAAAATCCCAAACAGCAGTTTCTCAAAAAAAAAAACCAATAAAATGAGGATTAGGATTTCCTAAAAACTAATGAAAAAAAATTGTTTTGGTGGGTCATGCTGGGTGCACCTGGGGGATTATACCCACGAAAGATCGAATAGACATAGGACTTGCATACGATTTGAGGATGAGTTGCAATAATAATAAAGAAAGGTATCGATACTTTTCTGGTCGATGCTTTTCTTTTCTTAGAAAGAAGACCCAGGAGAGCGATAAGTCTTGGGCAAGCAGACAGATAGTAGACAGAAACCGACATGATCGCCGTTAAAGGAAAAATTGCAGCTGCCGCCAGATGCGGTATCTGTATATTTGTTTCAAAATAGAGGTGGCTAAGAAACCGATCCTGTAGAAGTTTAGAACGCAAACCAATCAAAATCGTTTCTTCGTCGTAGGGGAGCCACACGCAAGGCTTTCCTCAAAGATTTCATATTCCACTTTGTTGGTTCTACAGTGTCGAGTGTGTCTATCGTATATATACGACATTAGTCTGCATTTACAGTTTTTAGCCCACACTTTCTGATCATGCATCTGCCGATGAGACCCAATTTACTCGACTGGTCCCAATAGCTCTTTAAATGCCATATTTAAGAGCCGCATCGACTCTATGGCGTAAGCGCGTACTATAGAATTTTTTTGAAGGCTCCCTCGAAGTTAAACAGTCTTTAGCTTCTAAAGTGGTTTAGAGTCTAAAGACTCTAGAGTCTAGACTGTAGACATAATTAATCTTTTAGGAATTGGAGAATCTTTGGCTCCAAATTTAGAAATTTTAAATTAATTTCTTTATCTTGAAACGCGTCATTTGAACTAAATAGTCTCGTAATTTGTAATTACATGAGATATGTTTATAGAGGTGACTAAGGAACCGGTCGTTTCAGAACGGAACAGAATTGAAAAAATATAATTTCGGACTAAACCTTATTATGTAATAAAATACAACTGCAAATTATTTTGAGTATTCATTATGCTGGATGTATTTGTTTGTGCTTACTTCATGAGCACTCTGCTTCCTCACAAACATTATATAAATTTCCTTCCTCATAGACATAGAGGGATGTTTATGTTCACTAAAAAGCGGACTCTTATTTTATCAAGCTGATGTTTATATCTTTACCGAAATCTTATACGGAAAATCTTATTTTCAGAAAATCAAATATATAGAGACCATAAAAAGATCAAGCAATGTGTCTTGTTGCAAGGAAGAACTTTTTAAGTTACAGTAGTGTTATATTTCAAATATTCAATCATTTTTCCTTAAATACAAACAAAGAAAACCATTTTTTTTACTTTTACAAATCGCTTTTGATAGATCATGAAATTTCATCAAAAGTTCATCAAAAGATCATTCGAAGTGAGTACTGGTACTGGTAGGTCATGGAAGGTCATCAAAGCTTCGTAAGTAGGTCAATCGATGCCCAGATAATTATATAAACAGAAAAAGCCATTTTTTAAACTTCATATATCGGAATTACTAAAACATGAAAGGTTCCATAATATCGATCGATGTCGCTCAATGGCATGAACACAATATCAGATATACTATTGTGGTATTACAAAAAACAAAAAAGCGTTTCTCGTATAAACAAGATAATAATTTTTTTTTTCTTTCAATTTTTACACGCAAAAAATGTTCCAATTAGCCGATCTAGGTCAAAACACACGGCCTTTTTTAATTAAATTTTTGAATTCATATGGCTCGAATTAGATCAAAATATTCCAAAAATGTAGATTTGACAATTTATACCATTATGCAAATCTCCCTCTATGGTGAAGCAATACGTGAATGGCGTATCGCAGAGAAAAGTATATGCTTCTGATCATTAAACATACTTTTAGGGTAAAAATAAAAAATATCAGTTGGAAAAAGTACAAAGTCTTTTGTACTGTCACTGTAATTGTACTTGTACTGCAAACGTGTTTAAATTTTAAGGAATATATACAATAGAAATTAATAAATAGTAATGAATAAATGACCAAAAGTATAGTAAATGGCAACGTTCAAATGAGAAAATGACGAGTAAATGACTAAATGATAATAAGTAAAATCGTAATAATTAAATGGTACCTAGTAAATGACAATGCGTAAATCGTAATGAGTACCGGACAATGGGTAAATGACAATATAAGTAAATCAGTAAGTGGAAAGGAGTGAATGACAATATTGATAATTATCCAATTTAGGAAATATTCCCCTTGCCTTAAACTACTTTTACTTGTTTATCGAAAATTACACCACTGAATGGTATGGCTCCTCTCTTCTGACACGAGACGCTAATCGTCCTCTTTTTGATTTTCAGGAGACAGCAGCTCGAGCAATCAGTCTACTGTGAGTCTGAGTCACGCAAATCGCCCGGAGAGGATCGTCACGATGCCCGGGGCGGAAATTCGGACAAAGTCAAGGTATGATAATTATTCCAGTTATCTCGTAATAACGACTCCACTTGATCCCGAAAGACATGAAGCTTTCTGGATTAAAATTGACAGTTTTGCAACGTAATCTTCGGTCCGAGGTAGAAATGAATGCTCGTAACTATTCGCGATTGTATTTATGACGTTAATTATGTCATGAATGTTCCAAGCATCCAACGTGCCAGTAATGCTGACACAGACGGGAAAATTTTTAATCTTTGTCCTACCATTTTCACAGCTGTTGATCATTTGCCTGACTTAACTTTGTAAGATATTGCAAAGCATAAAAGATGTCATGTAATAGTTTTTATGTTGTGGTTTCCATAGATGAACAAATAATAGCCAGGACATTTGATTTTTAGAACGGATGGAATAAATAACAGGGATGTGAAGATAAAACAGAAGGAATTTTTGATTGAAAGTATGTCTAGTAAAATAAATGTGTAGATTTCTTGTTTACTGTTTTACTTCTATTTATAATGGGATATTTCAAGCTTCAACGTATTGTTTTGAATGTCAAATTTAGGACATTTTCAAATTAAAAATTAAATTGTGAATAGCTAGTTCCAAAATGGTTTCATTTTGAAGGTGTCAATTTAAAAAATATATATATTTAACTAACACAACAATCTTGTTTCGTACCTTCATTGCAGTGTATAATAGAGCTGATTTAAAATCATTGAGATATGCATATTGAATAAGTTATCTAAACTTTGTTTTCTTTTTTGATGCACAGTAGCAAATTCTTGTGTTGACATGATTGCAGGGAGCAACGCAAGATTTATTCGAGCTACTCGAGAGGGTGCAGAGCTCGAGGCTTGACGACCAGCGTTGTGTGCTTCCACCATACTTCACGCAGGTAACAAACATCTTTATAAATTGTAAACACTACTTACTTTCCATTCAGAACCTAAAAAAGGTGCAAAACTTAAACTTGATCTTGAATCCGGCAAAAAATAAAAGAATTAAAAATGAATGGGATTTAAAATTACAATATTGTACAATATTACACGAAATATAATCACAAGTTCTAATCTAAAGGCGCCCGTATCAATTCTATGCTCACCTACTCATTTCCGGCATTTACATGCTTCGCTGATTTAACTACGTTTCGTGAGATTCCACTTTAAGCCTTAAGACATTGGGTAAAGAAAAGTCGAAAGGCTCACAAATTATTCATAGCATCTAATGCAAGGACTTGAAACGAATGTGGCATTACTAACAAATATTCCGCAAAGAAAAAAGTTCTTGGAAACATTTGTGTTTTCGTCCCTTTTTAGAAACACGATTTTCATTTTAATCATTCAGTTACTCGTTGACGTTATAAATTATCAAGAATTCCAGGCAAGTAGAAAATAGAGAACAAAGGGATTATGACATTATCTTTCGTATAAAAACTTTTAATTCCTGTAATTATGTGAAGTCTCTGAGCTAATAAGAGAGTATGAGAAATTCAGAGAAAAGAGGAAAACGAGATGACTTCACATTCCGAGAGAAGATTTAAGATTTAATAACTGAGCAGTGAGATGACTTTTTCCCAGACTATTACGACTAGCTTCAAAGTTCTTTCGTCCGATGTTCCATCGTTTCGAATCCCGTTATTATACAGTCCCGTTAATATAATACAAATTTAAAAATCTTTAATCAACTTATAAAGCATATTATATATAATAGTTTATCGTTTAGATTTATATAGTTAAAGTATTGAAAGTTTTTATTTTTTATTTCAAGTTTTTATTTTAAATCCTCTAAATCCAGAAGAGATTCTCTTTGACTGCTTTAATTTACAGTGTAGGTTTTTAATTACTTCAATAGACATTTTCATTTCAATTCGGAAGTTAGTGGTGCGCAAACGCGGCTACCATGACATCTCCCGCAAGTACAAAAGTGTCGGTCCCTTTGGTAAACAGAGGTGTGCACATGTGCAATTTTTGAAAGTTTATTTGGATGCCCAAGACGTGCCAGGTGCAGAATTAATAGCAGAATTAAGTGTAGAAGGACACTATTGTACCCAATTAAAAAGATAGCTACAGTGTCGGAAAGAATCGGCAAAGGGAAAAAAGAACGAATTACACAGAAAAAACTAAAGTTAAATTTTATTGCATGTATAATTTCCCGCTGTTAAAGATTACATGCTTATTGGCATAAGTTTATCCTACGATGGAACAAAAGCTGTCGTCTGCTAAGGCGTCCTTAGCATCAATGGGAAAACGGCAGAGTATGAGAGAATTCGAGCTATAAATCAGGAAACGAGATTTAAAACAACACAGAAAAAACAAAAGTTAAAATTTGTTGCAAGTAAGACTTGCAACGGTTAAAAATTAAACATATTTCGGCGAAAGTTTCACCAAGGTTAGGAGGATAATTCTGATCTTGTCTACTGCGTCACGCTGAAGAGAGCAAATTTCGGTAAAACATGTAGAATCAGCACAAAAAGACATGAAAAAAATGTGTTCTTACTGGTATATCTCCTCCAAAATAAATTAAAATATTGTAAACGAATTATAACTTATTTAACCCTAGACTGGTAAACTGAGCTGGCTCATCCTCTAATGGTAAACCGGGGTTCTGCTACATCCCAAACTTGTACCGTGGGACAATGCTTTCTGTATGCAGTGAAACAACTTAAATATAGCGCGTTTTCTTCGTTTTTAGTGTAGAAAACAATGCTAATAACAATATTCTCTTAATTTTCCAAAAAATGTTGAATAATTTGGTAAATATGAAAAAAACCTGAAAATTCCGCAAAACTGACTTTTTTAATAAAAACTAACGTTGTTTTTGAAGAAACTGACCATTTTAAAATAATAAAACGGGATTTTAAAGAAAAATAATCGCGCTTAATAAAAACATGTAGGTTTAAACTACAGAGGAGCAATTAGAGCACAGGACGGCCCTGTGCTCCTCACAAAGACTGCAGAAATTGTGCAAGTTCATTGAGTTTATTCCTCCTTGATCGAACATTTCGAACCAGAAACGCAAGGACCATCGAAGGGTCTTTCTTGTTGTGCTTAAAACGTCCATATGAAATCGTTATACTATTCGACTGAAATTTACTATACCTCATGTTTTGCTATTTTTATATTTAAAAAAAATTTCACACTTACAACTTTTAAATTCATGCTTGAAACATCTATTTAAACTGATTTAACAAAAAACTGAAATTCACTTACCCACTCAATTCTAGAACGTAAATGGTAAACCGGGGTGCAGCGCAAAACTCCACGCTATATTCACCGCACTAAATTCCTAGACCAACCTGCACCTGCCCTTATTCAGGAGCACACTTTAAACTTTGACTGGGATGTCGTGGAACCCCGGTTTACCAGTCTAGGGTTAATACCATCTAGCAAAAAGCGAAAAAAGCAACTGATAGATGGGAATCCCTGTTTCTGTCCAATTTAATTAAGTTAAACGCCGCTAGATAGCGCTGGCGTCGTAATTCTCGCTAAATCTCGAATGTCTTCAGCCATTTATCGGATTTCTGGCATTGATCACAGTTTATCACGTGTAGCACTGTGCTTCTGTCATCAATGTCTCCTTTTCTAAACTTCGGACATGGCTTTGGAAAGTTTATAAAATAAAAAGTACACTTTTCTTAGTATGCATTCATATGGCTGTCACTTCTATAAAGACGTTAGCAGCATCGTTAATAAGCTCCGACTCGTTTTTTGGCACATTATTTCTGTTAACATCAGATTGATTCATTTTAGTTCACTTCCTGACACAGGTACCCCTCGAATTAATTAAAAAAGAATTGTTTGATCACAATATCACTATAGATTCGTCAAAAGGGATGGGCAATTAAACGGAAGTACTATTATTTTTCGCGCATGCGTACTCAAAAGTAATTGAATTGAAAAGGCCTATTCAAGAAATGTTCCACCTTAAAAGCCTTTAATTTTTAATTTTAATGACATTAAATTTAGCGGTCGCTCTGGATTTTTAAATTTTTTAGGAGGAACCTGCTCTACAATTAAAACTTGTATTTACTAGAGAATGATTCTCCCTATAATGTTCAGAGGGACCACCGAACGGAAAAGCCGGGCACTTTGAGCTCCGGAAAATAGCCGGATAATAGCTGGGATTTGTTTTTATTTGAGCAATAAATGTCGTCATATCGTTCAAATACTGAAGTTACATTTATATTGGAGAATAAAAACTTCTTTTTTAGGTATTTAACATACTATAATTTATGAATGCTTTGTTTCGCATTTTTAAAAAAACACTATTCGAAAAAAATATAAAATAAATTGACCCACTTTCAGTCATTTCGTGGACATAAAAATATAATATTACCACATGGAGTGCCGACTAAATTGGTTTTCTATCCAAAATCAAAAATATACATTTAAAATCCTGGCTCATATATAAATACAAATATCTCCTAAATTACGATCGACAATGATGCGCAGAATTCTCACTACGTTTTATTAAATATCAGACTTCACACTCTTTTCCAGATTCCCTTCTTTCTCCGTCCTTTTGGGTATTTTTGGGTTAACAACTCATCTTTTTGTAGAAAAAACGTCTTTTTGATTGAAAGTCAATTCTTTTTCATTGAAAACTCTACTTTTATATTCTTGTTTCATAAATCATCACTTTCGATTCAAAATTTTACTATTTGGTAGAAAATGTCATTATTTTGTTAAAAATGGAACTATTTTGTTAGAAAGTAATTTTGTTTTGTTTGAAAAGTCATATTTTCTGATTAAAAGTTAATTCTTTTTATTTAAAAAGTTTTAGGTTGGAATTTATCTCTTTTTGTTAAAAATGTTACTATTTGGTTGAAAATTTAATCGTTTTGTTGAAAATTTAACTGTTTTCCTAAAAAGTCACTGTTTAGGTTTAAAATTAAACTATTTTGTTAGATATTCGCCTTTTGGATTTAATGTTTATCTTTTTACATTGAAGTTTTTAGTTTAAAATTCGTCTCTCTTGTTTGAAAATGCAATTTTTTCCAAAGGATTCATCTTTTTGGTTTAAAAAATCAACAATTCGGTTGAAAGCAAAAGTGTTTTTGGTTAAGATTAATCTTCTTTGTTTGAAAATTCAACTATTGGGTTCAAAATTCAATTATTTTGTTGAAAATTCATCTTTTTGGTTGGAATTTCCACTATTTTGTTGAAAATGCAATATATTTGAACTTGAAATCTTAGAAATAAGTTACTTACATCACAGAAAAAACGAAAGATAAATTTTACATCGAATCCAAGGGAAAGATTCACCAAAACAAAAATTAACCTTGCCTCATAAACTTTAAATTAATCGAAGATAATTTCCGATTTTTAACCATGCACGGATAATCTTTCGCCTTATAATCACTCCATTTTTATTCGGGATCTAGCGAGAATTACGACGTCAGCGCCATCTATCGTCATTTAACTTCATTAAATTGGAGAGAACTGGGGATTCCCATGGACATAGAAAACACGGGACTAGGCATGCCATTGCGGGGGAGGTCCGCCATCTTTTGATGTCCCGCGACAAACATGGCAGCGCCTGCACATTTATATTTTCATGCACAGTTTGTCGGCAACAAACTCTCGTGCGGCTCTCCCCACTCATGGAATTCTCCCCCCTCCCGTGGATTCAACCCCGCTCGCCAAGTTAAGATGGCATACCTAATCCCGTGTTTCGTATGTCCATGGGGATTCCCACCTGTCAGTTTCTTTTTTGAGTTTTTTGCTAAATGATATTAAATAAGTTCTAATGCATCCACAATAGTCTAATTTATTTTGGATAAGATATATCAGTAAAACCAATTTTTGTTTCGTGTTTTCTGTTGCTGATTCTACATGTTTTACCGAAATTTGCTCACTTCAGCGTTACGCAGTAGACGAGATCAGAATATTCTCCTAACCTCGGTGAAACTTTCGCCGCAATATGTTTAATTTATAACTGTTACAAGTCTTGCCTGTTACAATTTTAACTTTTGTTTTTTATATGTGCTTTTAAATCTGGTGTCCCAATTTATAACTCGAATTCACTCATACTTTGCCGTTTTCTCATTGCTGCTAAGAACACCGTAGCGTAGCAGACGACAGCTTTTATTCCTTCGCAGGAAAAATTTTCGCCAAATAGCATGTAAACTTTGAGAGCAGAAAATTTTAAATAAAACAAAATGTAACTTCAGTTTTTTCTGTGATTATTTTACTTATAAAAAGAATTTATTCTCCTATTATTTCCATAATTTCTTGAAAACTCACCCTATTTCCCCTGCTTCCGAAATATTTAGGGTTGTTAAGCCTATAAAATCAGTTTTGCAATAGTTTACGTAATATATTTTACTTTATAATTCTAAAAGCTGATTTTTTATGTACTCGATGTCTCAGTTTTCTTGCAACTCAAAACAGCACCGAATCTATTTGTTTTTCTGTGTAAGAAAGCAATTAATATGGAATAATTATCATTATAAAGGCTTAAAAGTCAGACAGGAAAAATGAAATTTTTTACCGGGAAAACCAAGAAATAGCCTGTTTTTGTTTAGGTTTGAGTAGCCACCCGTAGTGTTGAGTATAGTGTGCGCATTACGCAATGGGATTAGCCTCTATATATTTGATCATTTTTCCTATATGCTTCTTGTCGCTTTTCTGATTCCTCATATAGTCTTTATACCGCACGATCGGACAGTGAGCGATTAATATTGCTGGATTGCTATGAAGTATAGCGCATCGCGGGTCCCCATTATATCCCGCGTGGAACTGCTCGAAGATGGATGAATGCAATTCTTCACGCTTCCCTGTTCCCGTCCTATGGTACACATATATGTGCCCGATGGATGCCTTCTACAATGTTAAATCGTTACATCTTGAAAACGTGTTCAGGGCGAACCATTCGGAATTTCGGACACGCAGAGTGTTGAAATCGAGATGAAAAAAGAGCAATCTCACAGCATACATATATACTTATATAGCACAGGGAGTGTCACATCAGATCAGATGGTCATTTTTCGCGAGTGCAAGGTTTGAGAGATATTTTGTGGTAATTTTTTTCTTTTTTTTTTAAGTTTTTTTTTTACTTTAATGGCCTCAAGAAAATTGCTGTTGATATGATGGAACTGGATTTCGGTTTTTTTAATCCCTATATTATATGTATAATTTCATAATGTTGACAGTTGTAACTTTTCGATCTGAAAGTTTCAAAATCCCGTGTAAGAAAATATTAGTATTTCAGTAACAACTGGGAAATCGTATCGGAGTTATCTCTCAGATAGTACAGTGAAAGTATACTTAAATATAGATGAATTATATCTTATACTTCAGCTATACTTTAGCTGTGCTTTATCTAGTAGTATACTATTTCAATATAACTTGAAGTATGGGATTTTCTCATTTACCATTCATTTTTAAAAGTTTAGAAATCTTTAATTGAATACTTCCAAACTTATGATTTTTACTCAATATATTGAGTAATTTTAGACTTAAATATTCCAAATTGTTTGGTTTCAAATTTAAAGGTTTAAAACGTTCAACATTTATTGCAAATGCGTTTTTTCTTCCCTATATTCTCGAAAAAGTTTCCGTTTTTGGCCTTAGTAAATGTAAAACTTTATTAATTAACTTCTATATTTAAAATTAAATTTTGTTGTATAACTATAATATACTTAAAAAACATCTAGATGCGCCTATGAACATGATCAAATGTATTTGTATAATATTGTAGCACGCACTTACAAAATTATTTGTTAATAAATGAAGTACAAAATAAATAAACAATATAAAATGGGAACAGTTACAAAATACATAATAATTTTAAAAAGTAGTATTAGAAAGCTGAACACTTTTTAATTTAAATGTCCAAAGTACCAAGTTAAAAAATTTAATATTCAGAGTTGATCATTTCCAAAGTTAAATGTTCTAACTTAAAGAATTTAATCTCTAACGTTTAAAATTGAGCCTCTTGAATTTTAAATATGTATCACATTAAATTTACATTTAAAATATTAATTATAGTGTAAGGACAGAATGACAAATCTTGAAAAGAAAAATGTAATTATGCTTAGAATTTGACGATTTAATCACTTATTTATATTTTTTTTAAATAAAATTATTTGAAAAATATAAAAATTGCTTATTTAACCATTGTTTTCGGGCTTTTTCATATCGCCGTGAATGAATTTCCTTATTCCTACGGCTTAATATCTATGTACATCGAATTTTTTAAATAAATGATTCAATAATGGTAGAATTTATTTTAAAAATACATTAAATATTATTTCAAAATGTAGCATTCCTTATAGGAACATTGTTTCTTATTTTCTACATTTAAAAATAAATGTTAAACCTTCCCCCTATTTTTCATCTTTTTCTTGAAAATAATACCCTATTTTCCCTTTTTTGAGCTCCTTTAGCACTGTGATTCCTGTGCATGATACTTAATCCTTCCAAAAATGAAAGCAGTATCAATATAAAAAATAGTTCAATTCAAATAATTAAAAAGTTGAATTGGGGGCTTTAAAAGTTACAAGGTACACAATTTTTTAAATTACAAAAATTTTAAAATTAAATACACGAAACTGAACAACGCACAGCGAGCAAAATTATTTTAAATTAGAAACCTCCAATATTAACGATATTCAAGTTTTAGTATTTTTCCATTTCAAAACTTATTGTATAAAAAAATTTAATATTGGAAGAATTCAAGTTTATTGGTTATTATGGTTTTGAAACCTCCAATAATAAAAATTTAGATCTTTAGAATTGTTTCAGGACAAAAATGATATATTTCAATCGCCAAAATTAAGCAGCGAAACGCTTGGTTTGGTATATACTCGGATGGAGGCATTCATACTCGACGGAGTGTATTAATCAAAATGACTTCCTTCTCGAACTATTATCTTTGTTTAATCATATCAATCAATCTTTTTAAGATTTTATGTTAACATTCCTTAGGAATAAAAAACTTTTAAAATTAAAAGTTTTCAAATTTGCCTGCTGCCAAAGTTATTAGCTCTTGAATTTGAATACTTTTATATGCTTTTAAACGTTTATTATATATTTTGAATGAATTAAAAGTCCGCAATTACAAAGACGCTCAAATTTTAAATCTTTAAAAACGAAAATAATCCAAAAGAATCAGAATTCAAAGTTAATCTCCCGAAAATTGGAATGCTTTGATTGTTAAATTTTTTAAATGTAATTCTGAAAGAATTGTAAGTTTAATAAAACTTCACATTTGGAAGCTATTAATATTTAAAATTAAAAATTTTCTGACCTCCAATTTATAATTTCTCCACTGATTTTTTAAATAAATCCTTTTGAACTTTGACCCATTCACTTGCTAAAGATATAAAGCCAAACTCTTTCAAGTTTTCATACCTTAATTAGAAACGTTTCTGATAAAAACTCATTAATTCTGTTGAAACTCCAACTTTTACGCTTTCAAATAACTCATTTAAAAATCTCGTCCGTTGGTCCAGCTTCCAATTTAGATCCCCATTCCAATTCGTAACTCGACCATGCTTCACTCATTGGTGCGTGTTTGGCAAACTAGGTCGAACCATTATCCATAAGGGGAGGAAGATTTGACTAGTCACGTGCTAAATTGTCAACTTTTTTCACGCTGACATAGGCACCTCTAAGCCGGATGAAGATTCATTCGTATTTTCAATCTATTCAATCAATTAAACCCTGTGACCTAATTTTTTATATCCCTTGCTTTTCGAAAAATTTGAAGTACATTGTACTTATTGTTCCATTCTATTGGTAAAAAGGGTCACAGAAATCTCTGATTGTTCAATGTTTTGCCATGGAAAATCTGTCAGTCGTAGCTAACCGGTAACATTTATCTAAGGATTTCTCGCTCTAATAAGATTTTATTGATTGGTTTCTTTTCATTTGAATGAGGCAGCATTTCCACTTTTGAATCTGATTTTTTTGGCATGTAAAAAGTTGTGCTAAGTGCCAACTTACAATTAATAATTATAATCTATTTTGTAAAAAGCCTTTACCTGTTTAGCAATATTTTTCCTTAAAGAGACAGAATTCTTTCTCTCCTGTAGGAAAGTAGATTTCGTGAAGTTCAGAGCACTTATAAAAAGGTTGCATATATTTTAAAAGTGTGTTCCATTAAAATATCGTCAGGATTCATGGTCGCTTATTACAAGGTGGTCAAATATAGGAAAAATCTTGCTCTCAGCCTCTTGCTGCATAAGCGATGATATGCATGAGAACGGGAATTTTTGAAAATGAACTTTGAAAATGAGCATAACAACGACGGTGAAAAGTAGCTTGTTGGTGCTCTGGAATCTCGGTTTATGGTCGAAAGGAACTGCGGAATAAAGTCAAGGAGACCGAGCGTTGAAATCGGGCTAATCTGTTAACGAAGCCTATGATTAATTTACCTTTTTCCTTCCTTGTCGACAACCCCTTCCAATTATACTTGCTCCATTCACTCGGGACGAAAATCACTGTTGATACAAGAATGCAAGCATTATTATGAACTTAAAAATAATATTTATTAGTAATTTAAAACATATTTTGATAAAATACTAACATTTAGAGATAAAGATATACCAAGGATTTAAAATAGTTTCCTGTCAGGGATCATTTGTCACAATTTGTTCCCGAACGCTTCCTTAATGGGCAAAAATTATTACCACTTAAAGTTAATTATATCTTTCAGCAAAGGTCTTAATAGGATGTGAAAAAAATTTCCGGTGGCTAAAAGAAAGCAGAAAAAGGGTTGTGAATTTTGTCTCACGAGATAATAAACTTGTTATGATGTGACAGAAGCATTTTTTACCCGCTGACATCTCGTCCGCTCTCGGAATAAAAACATATGCTCACCACGTGTTGAATCACTTCCCGCCTTGATTCGAGTTTGACGTGTGAATACTTTTTTCACGTTTTTAAATTTGTAGGTAAAACAGGATTTGTGATTTACCCTCGATAGATAAAGTAGATTTCGAGGGTTTGATGGCACCGCATGCCCCAAGCGTATAATTTTGGTATGGAAGAAATTTGCCGGTACCTGAGCTTTCGTCGATAAAGTAGGGCCCTCTATTGGTGTTAAGATAGATGGCGCTGCATGCCTGTTTCGGAATGATTTAAAATTCAAAGATCAAAAATGTATAAACAATCTTTATAAATTCGAGCTGATTCATCATTTTTTCCTAATTTCCATATGTCAAATTGTTTGTTGTGAAACTGAATATTATTCGTTTCTCGAGCAACATTACCAAATTGGGTTCTTTGATTGCGCAACATGACAAATGATCATATACGTACGTTCCAAGGCTTCTAAGGTGTGGCACTTGAAAGGGCAATAAGATAAAAGGGCAGGCCAAAATAAATTGTAAAATAAGTCGAGTCGACGTGTGAGTTGAACTCGGAAAAAGTCGAACGCAAAATCTAACTTTTAACATTTAGTAGAAGCAGTGGCGGAAAGGGGAGATGTGAGACGACGATCTGCAGGATGTGGGGGAGGTTCCAGCGTCTCTTCCGGTCGAGCAGGTATAGTGTACTGTAGGTATAAGTAGAAACAACGTATACAATATATGTATACTGAGTTTACATTTGCTTTTGCTGATGCACCTAGGCCGGAAGTCCCGCTTCAGCCACTTCAGCGTCATGCCATGGTTTTTGCTTTCAAGCGGCAGACGTGTTTTTTAGATTCGAATCTTTTCGAGCCAGCGTGAAGATCTGTTAAAAGGTACTCGGGCTTCTTAAATTTCCACTTCTTTATTTTGATAGTAGACGCCATGAGATTCGATTTAAGAAGGTGGGAATGCCTACGCGGTTTGGTCTTGCACAACAAGCTTGGGCAACAATAACTCCGAAAGGTCTTGGACCTTAAGAACCTTGAGAACCGGCGCTTCGCTTATTACAATTGTATCTCGGAACACAAAAATCTACGTTGGCTGACCTCAATGATGAAATTACGTCCAAAAACAACGTCAGACTGCCAGTTTGAGGAGTTGGGGATGTTAACAATTGTTTTATGGTGATTTGCGACTCAGGGGGGGGGGGGGTAACACAGAATGTGACATCCATCGAAAATACCCTTTTTTAAATAATTCCTCTTTTTTCCCCCTGTTTTCGAGAAACTTTCCCGTTTTCTTGTTTTTCGCTTAAATGCGAACTCAATTAATAGAACCCAATAAGAAAATCCAAATTTTTTTCGTTGCAAGTTAATGTAACACTTGTCTTTTTCTAAATTCATTGTATTTGGTGTTTGGTTGAAATTTGAACTACTCTGTTAAAAATGAATTTTATTCATTAAAGAACCTCATCTTTGTGGTTGAAACTTTAACTGCTTGGACGAAAATTCGTTTCTTCTTTTGGTTAAAAATGTATGTATTTTGATGTCAAAACATCTTTTTGGTAGAAAACTTATCTATTGGATTGCAAATTCAACTGATTGATAGCAAATGATTTGATGTTCATTTTTGTATCTACTGATCTAAAATCAATATTTTTTAAATATTGTTTTTAATTTCTAAATTATGAAAAAATTGCTCTCAAGCTACGGTGGTTCAGAAATTCCGAACCCAGGTCTATCACATTGTCGGTCTGATGGTATATGAAGTTACTTGGTAGGACATTGAACTACTTTGTTAATCATTCATTTTATTAGTTGAAGATTGTATTATTTTGTTGAAAATTAATTTTTTTAACTGAAAGTTGAACTTTTTTGTTGAAAATTGATTCTTTTCAACCCTCATCACTTACATGGGGTCAGAATTACCCCAACATCAATTTCAGACTAAAAGTTGAATAGGAGCGCGTTTAAATTAGGACCTGTGCTACTATCTGGCAAAAGTTTGCGGTCTTTACTATACGTTGAACATGCTAACGTTGAGCCTAAGTGCCTCTGCTGCTTTTGTAGTTGAATTAACAAATTCTTAATAATTTGTTGGGGTCAGAATGACCCCATATACGTTTAGTTCTCGAATCCATAAAAAGCAAAGATTTTAGTTTTGTGTTTTTTTTTTTGTAATTAAATAATCATGATAAGTGTAACTGAACCGAACATATGTATACGAATTTTTTCCTAATCTGCAATTTGATACTTTTATCATTTTCAGTCACAATATCATGTCCATCATGCCAGCGTTCAGTATGTGCAAAACCATCGCGATTCATTATGCCTTAAATGTGCAGGGAAAGACTAAAAATACCATTTTTTCAGTTTCTTAATTTATTATACTACTCTTTCACAGAAAAAAACTGGGGGTTCATTAAAGTTGCGGCTCAAATACAAGTTGGTATCATTTAGAACTTTAGCTTCAATAGATACCTACAGAGAGCCAAAAGGGTTCGTTTAGAGCGCTCTTTAAGGGCATGTGATACTTACAGTTTCCCCGGCTTTTTTTCTACGAAAATGAAAATTTTAAAAAACTGAATTCGGAGATGCTATAAAATATCATAACGGACGTCCCCGGACTCTTTTTTGAGGGATATAATAACAAAAAAAATTATTGTGCTAAATAAAAATTTTATGCATATGCATTATTTTGAGCTTACATCGTTTTTCATCTCTGCCTTTCCGATAATCTGGAAATTATTTATGAAATAAACTTTTTTTATTGCCTGCAAACAAGGTTCGTTTCAGGAGATTAGTTACTATGTTTATTTGTAAGTCCAAAGTTTTCGGCCAAAAATATTGTGTAGTTTGGAAGCAACGCTCGGGTGAATTGTAACACACAATACCTCGAAATATACATGCACGTTGTTAGCAATATCAAAAATTTTTTGATAAAAAAAAAACACAAAAAAAGTGTGTGGGTACGTCCGTTAGCATGTTCGCTATCATTTCCCAGATTTTGAAGGCAAAATATTTCTAATCCTAAGAAAAAGCCTGGGGAATCTGACACTGAAAAAATCGATACTATTTCCTAAGCGCTATGCAAATTAATCACATTTTGCTCAATTAAAACTTTTTTTAATTAACCTACAAAAAAGTGTGTGGGGACGTCCGTTAGCATGTTCGCTATCATTTCCCAAATTTTTAAGACAAAATATTTATTATTCTAGAAAACAAGCCAGGGGAACCTAAAACTGGTAAAATCGACAATTTCCTAAGTATCACATGCCCTTAAAAGAACATGAAGACGCATTCATAAACCAAACTCTTGCAAAGTAGGACTGGTAAGTTAGGAATCGATTGACATTTATCAAACGATGACTTGAGACCATGGACATAGGAAACACGGGACTAGACATGCCATCTTAACTTGCGAGCGGGGTTGTATCCACGGGAGGGGGGAGAATTCCATGAGTGGGGAGAGCCGCCATCTTACGATGTGTCACTTGATTATGCGCACGAGCATTTTTGCCGACAAACTGTGCATGAAAATATAAACATGTGGGCGCTGCCATGTTTGTCGCGGCACATTAAAAGATGGCGGACCTCCCCCCTCATTGCATCAACCCCGCATGGCATGCCTAGTCCCGTGTTTCCTATATCCATGTTTGAGATGAAAATTTTTAGAATATGAATATTCCTTTATCTTGACAACTTTGCTACATAACCTGCAAATGATATTTATCAAGTCATTATACCAATTTTATTTGGGATATTATTTTATAATTTAATTATCATCATTAAGTTATGTCCATCAGAGCTGGATTACATGTGTGCTTCAAAAGGTCAATATTGTGTTATTAATTAAACATAATATCCAAGTGGGCAAAGCGAAAAATAGGTTTTTCAAAAATAAGCTCAATTACAATTGAGCTATCATTTAGAGCTCATTTATCGTTTTGTGTTCCTTTTCAGCAAGTGAGGTTCATTTTTGTTGCAACTCCTTTGGAACCAAAAATGGGTTCCCATGGAAATCTCAGTTTTTTCTGTGGTTAGATAAAAAGTATTAACCATTCGACACTTGTATTTTAATAAAAATAGATCAAAATATTTAATTTGTTATTGGACGTTTATTTATTTTTTGTCTAAATATACCTCCCATACGATATTCAAAATAATCATACTTTTTGAATCAGACTCACGTTTACGAATTTTTGTATTGATACACGATATGAGAAGAGTGTCCAAAACAAATTTTAGCTAAAATTAATAAAAATTGTGGAAGTTATGAATTTTTGTATGAAATATTAATTTTTTGTATAACTTTTAAAGTTTGACAATTTTTGTATACGCCTCCAATTAATTTTCATGAAAAAACAATCAGAATCTAATTTCTATATATTAAGTAGCGTCTGTAAAGTTTTTCAAGTTGAAACCATGCACGCAATCAGTATGACAACGTTTCAAAGTCAGCTGGGGTAAATTTTACCCCATGTAAGTAATATGTCTTTCTTCAGAGGTATAAATGATGAGGGTTAAACTCATCATTTTATTTTTTAGTTTGAAAACTTGACACTTCAGTTGCAAGTTCGTCTCTTTTGGTAGAAAATTAATCTTTTTTATTGAGAATTCAATATAACTTTATATATTAAATTAATGTTATCTATACGTTAATTTTATTTGATAAAATTTGTTCCCCTGTTTTCGTAAAAAAATCACACCATTCCCCTCTTTTTTATGAGCATTTTGGATTGTGAAGTTGGTTCCAATATTATGCTTGTATTTTATGTTTTTATCGATGGAATTGCGATTTTTGATCTTCTAGTCTGAAATCAAAATGGATTTTATTCTAAGCTGCAAAAAAAGATTCCTATTTAGATCGGCTGGGATTCGAACCCAGGTCTACACTGTTAGAAAAATCTGTACGAGGTTTAATATACATGCGTGTGAAGCAAATATGCACTTCTGCTACTGAAATGTAACATACATTGGTGTAGTGAATTTAATATACATATGTATTAAATTTAATATACAGGTCAGTATAGAAGTGTGCGTGAAAATTCAACGTGCTTTAATTTCTTTAAATCTTGTCAAATATTCTCAATAAAATTAATAATCTAGAATTCGTTGACTGAATTGTTATTTATTATGAAAGTGCAATGTACAGGTAAATTTTTTTCCTAATTTCGCTCTGAATGGTCACAATTTAAGGCGAAAACAATTAGTTGTAGGTTAGGTCTGTTATTTATTTGCTTAGTTCAACCTTTCAACTTGAAATCCAATTTTATTTCTGAGTAACAGGAAGAAGTTATCATGTTTTATTATTTACAATCTAAAATTACTGCTAAACTTATTTTGGATTTGTGAAAAATGGAATTATCTGCTTTTTCTGGTAAGTAATTAACATGAATGTATATGAAATTTAATATAGTCGCCTTTAATGGTATGATTTCATATGCTTGATATAAAAATTTTAATTCACATGGGTATATTAAATTTAATATTATTTTTAACAGTGTATACACTGTTCGAAAAATCTTGTCAAATATTCTCAAATAAATTAATAATCTAGGTTAGGTCTGTTATTTATTTGCTTAGTTCTACGACTTGAAATCCAATTTTATTTCTGATGTACAGGAAGAAGATATCATGTTTTATTATTTACAATCTAAAATTACTGCTAAACTTATTTTGGATTTGTGAAAAATGGAATTATCTTATTTTTCTTGTAGGTGATTAACATGAATGTATATGAAATTTACACAGTAATACAAGATACTGAATTTCAGTAAAAAAAAGGCGGTTGACTTTCAGATGTAACTAAAAGGATCATTCGCTAGTTGAAAGTCAACTGGCTATTATAACATGACTTTAATAAGTAACGCGCTTGGTTGAAAGTCAACTTCTTTGTCTGCGTAAAATGTACTTTTTAGGTTAATTTAAGACAAAAAGATTGTTGACTTTCCGTCAACGCGTGCCTGTGAAATTTAATTTATAGGTTAATTTAAGTCAGCTAATTGTTGAAATTCAGAAGATTTATGCGCTACAGTTCAGTTTTTAGGAATATGAAAATATTGTAAAATTAAAAATTGAGTAATTTCACAAAACAAGGCACTTATATCCATTTCAAGCTACCAGCTACAGAACGTAAATCTTCAATCCTTTTTATACCTTTCTTTATCACATGTATAAGATTATTTTATTCATAATTATAATCCGTTATAGATCTGAGTACATATCTCAAAATAGGAAACGTTGACGAAATGACTACCATGAGCTCAGTGTTGATCGATACTATCCAGCGCTCTCGACGCCATATTGGCTACTCTCAGCTGCTCTCTTGGTGCCTCTTCGAAAATCGCCGAAATCCGTCGAAGTGTTTGTGCATCGCCACATTGCATTTCGTGCACGCCTTTCTGCCAGTACGAATTGAATTTCAGGGCGCGCGAATGAAAATCATCCTAAACTCAACATACCTGTCAGTTAATTATCATATTACTCGTATATCGGATAGGAGACACTGCACTTACGTTCTATTTCTGGTTTAAATTAAGTGACTTACTTAATTTAATGCAAAAATGAAATTCATCTACATTTAAAATTCATCATCTTGTATTACTGTGTAACATAGTCGCATTTAATGGCGATTTCATATGCTTGATATATTAATTTTAATACACATGGGTATATTAAATTTAATATTATTTTTAACAGTGTAGATTGTCGGTCGGTGGTCTTACCAACTAAAGTTACTAAGGTAAGGAGGGGAACGAGATTCGAAATTTCTTTCACAGCTGTTTAGAAGCGAATGAAGACTTCATTTCAAGTCTTGTAATAATTTATATTTCTAGCCTTATTGAGAAATTGAGTTTTGTTGTTACATATGTTTTTTAACCGATAGTAATTTGTAATTTGTAGTATCTAGTTAACTCTTATAGTCAAAAAACATCTCATCAAATCTCTACTATGTTTGTATGTTTTTATTTTAGTTGTTTATCAAATTAAATCAAGTACATTTTGACCTAAAGGTGTTCGAATTTTTGACATCATATTGGGCAGGGGG
>NC_046665.1:46702935-46704301 GCF_010883055.1 Belonocnema kinseyi
ACTCCCGTGTTGCTGATAACATTGATGGTCCCTTTCTTAGTTGCTGTTATAAAAGTTCCGTTCTTCGCTACGGAAATTTTTATTGGAGGCTGCAACTCAATGGAAGTCGTAAACAATTCTTCTTTGTTGATAAGGTGATCAGATGCTCCAGAATCTAGTATAAATATGTCCTTGTGTCCATTTTCAAATTGGTAATCTCCAGTCATAAATGCAAATCCGGAAGTGTCGGCAATATTTGATGTTGATTGCTGTTGAGTCATTTGAACAGCTTGAACTGTTCGTTGTCTTTCAAATTGCTGTTCTTTTTTATAGTGATAACAGTCCTTCTTGAAATGTCCTTTTCTGCCACAATGATAACACGATAAGTTAAAATTAGACGATCTTTTCTTAAATTTACTTTTAAACGATCGCCCTTTAAAGTGTCCTTTTGTTGATTCTTATAAAACTTCGATGTTTCAACATTTGCACTTTCGATATGAAGCACTTTTGCGCTGGTATCTTTGTTTTCACTTTGAATTTTCACTTCGTGATCTAAAAGTCTGGTTTTAACAAAAGCAAGAGTTAAATTATCTTCTGATAAGGTTTCTATTGCAGTTATCACACCATCATAAGATGATGGAAGTATCAACAGCAGCTGTGAAACTTTATCAGTTTCTTCTAACTTTGCACCTGCACTGAGTAATTCGGTGATTAAATCATCGAAAGTTTGGAAATGCTTTATTAGCGGTGTTTCTCCATGTAGTTTCAGTCCAAGTAATTTCTTGCGTAGAGCCAATTGAGTGGCAAGACTTTTTCGTTCATAAATCACATCAAAACTTTAAAAAATTTCTTTTGCAGTGCTATCTGCCTTCACAAATCCAAGGAAAGAGTCAGATAGATATTCAATAATGACACTTTTGGCAACTCTATCACCTTTCTTCCACTCATCACTTTCCTTATTCAAGGTTTCATCATCTACCACTTTAAGTACATCAAGTTCACTTAACAAAGCACGTAATCTGAATTTCCATACACTATACCTATCACCGTCAAACGGTTTAATGTTTCTTTTTATTTTTAAATTCTCCATTTTAGAGTTTATTAATTTTTATCACTATCCACAGAATTTAACAGGTACACAGTTTATACGTAAGTTTTAAGTTTTATCATTCAAGTTTTATCACATGTGGCTGATTCACAGTTCACAGGTAATGCACAGGTAACTTCGCGTATTCTGGGCCCATAACCTATAGGATTTAGACAACTAGATAGTATGTGAGCTAATTGCTCGGGGTGTGCATGGCACGCCCTGCAGCTATCATCGGGAATGCCTTGGCTCAAAATGTGGCGACGGTATGTTAAGGTGGAAATGACACCGTCTTGGCAT
>NC_046665.1:46704401-46710209 GCF_010883055.1 Belonocnema kinseyi
GACCGTCTCTATCGAATTACTCTTGCATAACCATATTGGTACCCACTATTCACTATTGTACCCACATATATATTCTCGATTCTCAACGTTCACACGCGGTTGATCACCTATATTGACTTTACGTGAAACTTACTAAGGTCCTTATGAAACTAGCCTCCCTTTCGGCCTTAATTTCTGTGGTCGCGTTGCAGACTAGCAAGTAAAGTAATTGGTTCAAATATTGAAAAGCGAAACCTATTAAAACTAGACTGATAAATTCTTCTCATTTTACCCAACTTGATAGAAAACTATGTCTTCAATGCTTATATCGAGGTTTATATTCGAAATTGCAATTCGAAAAGAAATTACCACTTGCTTTTTTGTCTGCTATTTCTTCTTATTTACTACTTTCTAGTATTCAACTATTTAATCGTAGAGCTGAAGTTTCTACTTCTCCAAGAAATGATACACCTTGTCCTGAAAGAAACTAAACACTCCAATGCAGAAAATTATGTCACGATTGCAGAAAATTTCTGTAAGGTCTTTATAAAAAGCTATACTGTCACTATTTTAACCTATATGACCCCTGTTACATTAACAAATTTCTACATTCTCATCTCAATGTGAAGGTATTAGTTTTGGGTGGAAATCCACCTTCGCCGATTTCATCAAAACCCGACGTTTTCGGACTCACTGATTAAAAAAATGCACTTTACTCATAGGTATTCGTCTACCCGTCATCTTCGTCGTCATTCAACACGATAAGTTTCAAACTTTTAAAAGAATTATCTGATTGGATTGCGCTTTTTCACACTTTTTTAAAGCCTATAAAGAAAGGACGAGTTTTAGAACCAGCGCTGGTTTGACCAATGGTTCTAAATTAATCAATCGAAAATTATATTTTAAAAATCAAAGATTCCATTTTTTACAAATTTAAATCAGAGTATTTTTTACAATACGCATTCCTTTTTTTTGTAATCGTGAAAATTTTGATGAAAAATAAAAAATTCCATTTTCCGGTCTAACTATAAGCAACATACGAAAAAATGTTATGAAGCAAAATTATTAATTTGCAAAAGATATACCAATCTTCTTCAGATTATATTTTTAATAAAGCGCATAGATTTTGTCTTAATCGTGAAAAAACATTAAAAATTGTAATTTGTTGAAAAGCGACACAAGGTACAGGTACAACAAAATATTTAAAGACAAAATTATTAATTGAATAAAAATTTAAATTGATGTAAAAACGACACAAAGTACAATACAATGTTCATCAGAAAATCGTTTACCTTAATGAAGTCCCGGACCGATGAGAATTCAATATCCTGTACAGAGGACAGTTTTTTTCTGTGTGAATTAGTGCATGAAATATCATTTGGATGCTTCTATACTCTATATCTATAGTCTACAGTTTATGCTTTATCTCTATACTCTGCCTCGGGCTCACGCCTTTTGACACGTTTTTGAACAATCACTCGATAAAATATTTGATTCAATCAACCAAATTTATTTTTGTTGATTCAATCATATATGGTTATTATATGGACAACAAAATATTTGTTGGGCCCAAAATTGCTGGTTATAGTATAGTGTTTTTTATTTCCCACTAAATTGTTCAATTATGTAACCAAATATTAATATTTTGGTGGATGGAGCTAAAACATAGAATGAACAAAAGGTTCGGCTAAAGATTATGGAAAACCCGGAAATCAGAAAAACGTCAAGGATTAACAAAGAAAACTTGCAGAAGTCAGGAAATATCGATAAGAGTAACTTTAAATAACTGTAACAAAGGGTAATTAATTTTTTTAAGTATTGATTTAAATCAATATTTCACATTTATAAATATTTTTTATGTTAAAAAATTCTAATTCAGGTCTTTATATATTCATCATCAGGGAAAGATTTGAGAATTTTAAGAAAAAAATGTTGCGGCTACGCTCTGTTATGATATACTTACATGCCCTTATTAAAAGAAATTCGTCGTTTGAAATAAAAAATACATCAAATATTTAAACATTAAAGTAAAAAAATTAAAATTCAGGAAACTCAAGTTCGAAATAACTATAAAATTGTCTAAATTAAATTTATGGTAAAAATAATTGAAGAAATACATTTTTCGAACTATTATTTCAACAATTTCATGACATTATTTTTCCTATTCTTTAAAATTTATGTCACTATTGAAACTATTTGTACCGTTTCTGATTTGTGAAGTAAATTCCAGGTATGATATATTTAAATTTTATAATCATCTGTTGATTAAAGAAAATTACTTTTTTCCTGTGTCATTCATACAATCCAATGTTTCTTTTTCTACCTAGGTATGAAGAAATCAGAGGTTTGTATCTTTTTATTCGAATTCACCCTTATTAAAATATATTGGTATCCCTGAAATCGATATCGTGATTTCCTCAGATAAGGATATTTTATAGAGCCGGATCTTCGCATTCGTGGTATTTTTTGGGGCAGGAAGTAAGCCAATGTAATGAGAGAAGTGGGCACAAAGGAACGGGATGTCAGTGGTGCGCACCTATCCAACAACGAAACAAGTCGACCACGAAATGACATCCGTTCTCTGCGCCATGTTGTGCTTCCTTTCCAACTTCTCGTCTCTTTCCCTCATTCCCACCTGTCATTTTCATCCACTCATCATTTGCAGGTTGTTTCTAAAAGAAACGGTGAATGATTCTTTGTTAACCTGAGAAACTCCCATAGTAAAGTTAACGAGATAATAGGAGTATTTGCATTCTTTGGATTGTTCACTGTTCAGTTTCTTTCGGGACTGCCTCTATAATTTCTTGGAGAAATAGAAATTTCAGCTTTACAAGTAAATACTAGAAAGTAGTAAATAAGAAGTAAGAGTAGAGAAATAAGAAAGTAGCAATTTTTGTTAGAATTGCAATGATGAATATAAACCTTGATAGAAACATTGAATAATTATATAATTTGAATATATATTCTCACGCACTATGCGTAGAAATTGCACAAGACGTCTTGTTCGGCAAGACATATATAAAACACAGGACGAGCGACGGAAAAAAAGTATATCGATTTTTCAGTAAAACTTTTTCTATTTTTACACCAGTTATACAAGAAAAGGGATCGCATGTCGATAATAGGTGCTCCAGAGAAAGTATGATGTACAACAGAAAATTTCTTTTATATAATCGATTTATAAACATTTTTGGTTTATCTATTAATTGACATGCTATTTTAGCAATTCGGCTATATATGTACGCAACAATGAAAATTTCATATTCCACAATGAGTATATGATGAGAAGATGTATCACTAAATTACTTCTTGGTATACTTCTTCTATACTCATAAAAGATGTATAGGGAAAAGTTTCGGTCCCACTTTATCCTATAGGTCTATAATTTGTGGCAAGAATTTTCACTTTAATGATAATTGTCAGCACAGAAAAACGCCGATCGTCAAAAGTACACTGATTTGCTGTTGTTTTGAGTTGCAACAAAAATGAGACAGCGGAGAATGAGAATGCAGCTATGTTCAATGTTCATGTTATCGTTTCGCTCTTAAAGTATTCTCATTAAAAAGAAATATATATTAATTTGAGTGGTTGACAAATGAGCTGCAACAAAAATGATCCCGTTGTTTTTCTGTGAGCTGCAAATTCTCACTACCATGTGTTTAGGATATTCTGTGAAACATCGGGCGACCGTCTTTTCCTCCACGGCTACCTGCCTAACCTTCCACTTCCACTGCGCAACGACACTACCCCTCACTGGATACGAAGTTGCTTCAGGCCCTCGATGTGATGTGTTCCATAAAACTAATGCATTTGTCTTTCAAATTACCCTTTTCCTTGCCATTGAGTTAATGAATCAATTTTCTATTGTTTTTTTTTTCGTTGGTAGAGCTGTTGAAAATTTAAGAAAAAAACCGCATTTTCGAAAATTATTAAAAGAGAATATTATTTAAAATAATGATAACTTGATAATCGCTGGGTGATGTTATTGATCCTCAAAACTCAGTTTTGTAGAAATTGTTGATGTAAATTGTTGTCTTTAGAGTTTAGAGTCAAGTGAATCGAAAACAATTGACTTGTTTTAAACTTTTTAGCACATAATGGCGATGCTTATCAGTGAGTTTTCTTAAATCTGTGAAAAGTACATAATTTCTTGCAGGTATGCTCTTTTACAATTGAAAGTACTATTCTAAAAAAAAAATCTCTTAACGAAGAACAAATAATGAAATACAATTAAAATGTATTAAGAACATCTTGTAACAAAATTTATAAACAAATTTTTTTTAAGTTTTCAGAAAACACTGCAGTCAAAGAACTCTTTTTAAATTATTTTTTAGCGATGTATATTAAATTCCATTTTTTGTATTGAAACCCTTAAACACAGCTTTTTATGTATAAGAGAAATAGTGTTATTTAATGAATTTTTCTGGTGTGATGAGGAATTATATCTGTGAAAGTCAAATTTTTTCTCTTGAGAGCCGCTCTGTAGTAAAAATACAAAATTGTACTTAAAAAAATGTTTCCTCGGTTTCTTATACACAAATTTTCCTTTAACAAAGTTTTGTCTCTCTTAAAATATTAAAATTTTTCAAAATGTTCATAATTTCAATTTTTTAAATTGAAATGTACTGAGTTTATTGTTTTAAAATTATTTCTATGAAAGAAAGCATTTCCAAAATCACACTGTAGTAAAAAATAAATTTGCAAAAAAGAGCATTGTACTTATATAATTATATAATTTTGCTTTTAATCCATGAGAATAATTTTTGTAAAAGTAACAATAATTGTTCACCTTTAAAAATAAACTTTTTGTCGGTAAGAAAAGAATATTTTTTATAGAATACTTAAATAATTGAACCGCTGGCGACCAAAAGGGGACACGGCCGGATTCAGCCTGAGAAGTATTGTCCTGAGTGTCAATTTTAAAAATCTGTCTAATTTTAATTTTAAAGACTGATACTTGTAGAGAATTTCAAGGCGCATCTTTTTATCATCTTGCAAAAATTTATAGGTTTTGTAGTTTTTGAGATAATTGGTAAAAAGTGGATTTTTTGAAAACGAAAAATTCCAGTCTTTTTTCACTTCAACTCGCGCTAATTTAGCCAATTTTCATCATTTCCTGATTTCCCCAATAAAAAGTACGTGTTTAAGTCTTCTAAAACTATCTAAGAAAGAAAAACGAGAATATTATAATAAACAAAAAAGTTATTAATTTTTTTTGAGGCAATACAAAAATCATGAATTTTAACCTTCAAGCGCCTCGTTTAGCGAACGAATTTTAAGCTACGGAAAGCTTTCAGTGAGAAAGTTGTTCATTAATGAATTGGATTAATAGTTCAAAAATTATGAATGTTTTAACATCCAAGCGGTAATCTTGACGCTGCCCAAAAACGTACCTGGCCGGCTACGTACGCGCTGCAGCGAACGACGTGAAGTTCAAGTCAATCTTACCAAAACAAATGCACAACAGTAACTATTTTTATCATCTTCTATGAAATTCTACAAATAAAGCATAGAATCAGCGAAGTGATTGTTTCTTATAATAGTTGGAAAAGCATTTTTTTTAGATTATTGAGATTTTTGAGATATTTTTGAGAATATTAATTAAAAAGAAAAATATATTAAAATGAAACAAGGTAGAAAAAGAACTAGAAATGAAGACTCGTGGATTAAAAATAAGAAAAAATGTTCCAGAAATCAGGTACGATTGGAAACCGTCAATACAATTTCTAAATAAATTTTAATCATAAATTTAATATTTTACGACTTTTTTTATTCTTGATTTTTTAAATAATTCTTTTACTGAACTATATATAATATGTAGATAGTCTA
>NC_046665.1:46710309-46714928 GCF_010883055.1 Belonocnema kinseyi
AAATAAAAACTACACAGTGTTTCATTTTTTGGTTTTATTGTCCATTTATTTGCAAAGCGAGATTAAATATGTGTTTCCAGTTCGAGGCTATTCCTATTGCCAGTGCGATAGGAATTGTGGCACATATTCGCAAAAGCTGAAAAAATTAGAACTAATTGAAACTGAAGCTGAATATGTAGAAATGATTCGCAATGCTCGTTCACCTTCATTCACAATGGTCGAGAAGTGTGAAGATCTTCTGCAGGATTTTGAAAAATGTTTCAAAGGCAAAATGCGAAAGCCAAAAAATTTCCAAATCAGCAAAGCGTTCGTTTTGCATGTTTTTCCTGATGGAAAAGTGGATGTTTTTGACAACTATGAGTTGCAAAATCCAGCCTTTTTTTTCTTTAAACCTACGCTTAAACTAGAAAATCTTTCGAAAAGTCCCCCGCCCCGAATTGGATTCAAAGCTGCCAAAATAAAGAATGTAAAAAATCTCTTCCAGTATTTAAGCGCTAAAGGAAAAGAATGTTTCGATTAATATTTTTTAAAAGTACAAACTCAGAATCCAGATACCGAAGAAACTGAAGAGTGACGAAAATGACTAAAAGTAGTTTCTAATAAAATATTGTTTGATTAATTTATTCTTGTTCAATAATATGCATAATATTATATTTTAAATGTTTAATAAATAAATTATTTTAATGATAATATCTGGAGTTACTGTTGTGCATTTGTTTTGGTAAGATTGACTTCACGTTCACGTCGTTCGCTGCAGCGCGTACGTACGTTTTTCGTTTTCAAAAAATCCACTTTTTACCAATTATCTCAAAAACTACAAAACCTATAAATTTTTGAAAGAGGAAAAGAGATGCGCCTTGGAATTCTCTACAAGTATCAGTCTTTAAAATTGAAATTAGAAAGATTTTTAAAATTGACACTCAGGACATTACTTCTCAGGCTGAATCCGGCCGTGTCCCCTTTTGGTCGCCAGCGGTTCAATTATTCAACTACAAAGTTTTTTATAATTTCATTTTTTTACTACAGGTTCATTTTTAAAGGGACTGCAATGTTTTCTGACAACTAAAAAAAAAATTTGTTACAAAATTTTACTACTACATTCTAATTTTCTTTCATCAATGCTGTATTTCGTTAAAATACATTTTTTTAATAATAGTCAATGATTTATCAATAGTTATTAATACAATTAAATTAAATTTAAAAAATTAAGTTAAATAATGTATATAATTTAGAAACTGAGATATTAACTAAAGAATAACACTTCCAATTGTAAAACTGCGTACCTACAAGACGTTATTTATTTTACGCAGATTGATTAAAACTCACTGATAAGGGTCACCATTATGGGCCGAAACTTACGTTAGTTTACTTAAATTAATTATTATCTCACTACAATTTAAAAGTGGATCAAAAGTGAAAATTTTTAGAAAAAACTGCAACATATGAGCATAACTGTAAGAGAATATTTTTATAAATAATAATAATAATAACTTATTTAAACACTTACTTTTGTTAACTTGATTCAATTATTAATCCGCGATCACTTGAAAAGTGGAAAATTATATTTATTGCTTTTATTTATTCATTATTTATAATTGTATTGTATTGTGTGTATAATTGACGAAAACTGGAAAATTGTTTAATTTTTCGTCCATAAAATTTGCACATATCATATTTATACATTATTAATGTTTGGGCCGGTATCTTCAATGATACATTGATAGGCCCTTTCTTCACCGATGGTAATCTCAATGCCCGTGCATATGAAGAGCTTCTCAAAAACCAAATTGTACCAAGAATAAGGGAGATTACAGGCGATAATTTTCAAAAAATTGGGTTCCAGCAGGACGGAGCAGCGGCTCATTGCGGTAGGGAGGTTCGAGCATATTTGGATACTCAGTTCCCTTAAAGGTGGATTAGAAGAAGGGGTGAAATCGAGTGGCCTGCTAGATCTCCTGATCTGACACCTCTCGACTATTTTCTTTGGGGTTATTTAAAGAGCAAAGTATACTCAACGCAACCGCAAAGCTCAGACGAATTGCAGAATCGGATTCTGAAACAGGCTACTTTCATTGATAGGGAGATGATTCGTAACGCTGTAACTCATTTTTACAATCGCATAGCTTTTTGTCAAGAAGCTCAAGGTTTTCAGTTCGAACATCTTCACTGAAGCGTGAGACGCAAGGGTACTCACGCTAATGAAGCACCCCAAAGGGAGCAGAACTACGTCCACGTCGTTGTTCCTGGGTAATGCAAAACGTAAACGTAAGCTGCTTGGAAAAAACCTTGAAAAAACCTTGAAGATCAGCACCAAGACCAATACAGAGCTCACCAATGAATTTCTCGTTGAAATTTACTTCAGGAATTGCATTGGCCTCTTGGAAAACTTTGTTAATTTCAAATAACCTCTAACTGACCTTGAACGTTACAATTGACCTATGACTTGGGTACGTACTTGAACGTAGAATTTTCGATTGGAGATGTAAAAAAGGGGGTTTCAGTTTAAGAAAACAAAGTTGACCTTCGAAAAGCCATGAAGGTCAACTTCAAGGTTAAAATGAAGGTCACCATCGAATTTCTCGTTAAAATTTACTTCAGGAATGATCTTCACTTTTTTGAAAAATATTTTACCTGAGGAAATATCCAACCGTCTCGGGTCTTTTTAGACACCCTGCATATTAGCTTCACATGATGGCATACTAAAAATGTGATTTGGAAATATAACTTCTGCGGAAATATATCCTTCAGATAACCAAAGAATTTTAATTAATCACTACAGAATTAAAAACGTCATTTAATAAACATTCAACTTTTTTCTTTTACTAATAAGATCTCACCAAAAACATTTATGATGCAAAATGTCGGCCAAGTGTATTGTTATTTGTATGCAAATTAATATTGTGAAATAAAAATTGGCTATCTAATTAAAAGCAAAAATTAGATACAGATTTTCATTTATCTCCCTGAAAATTTTGCGTTGGTCCAAGTAGCCTAAAAGAATGTTATTTGGATAGTTGGTTAATGAAAGTATCGAATATTTTCAACAGGAAAAATGACCATCTGAATCTAATTTTTGTTTTTAGTTATTTGACAAATTTTTATTTATCGAAATTCATTTGCATATATAATTAACATTGTGCTTGGTTAGCTTTTTGCATCATTGATATTTTTATCAGATAATATAAGTGATTAATGAAAGATTGTTTGGTTCCCTGAAGGATATATTTCTGCGTATTACATTTTTAAATGACCTTTATATTACATCATATATTAGGCTAATCTATTTTTTTGCCTAAAGGCTACAAAATATCTCTCTCGCAACAAAAAGATATCCTTGGCATATCCCTAGGATATCTCGGCAGGATATAGGATATCCTGACAAAACTCCCAAAAATCTCCCGCGATATCCTTGGCATATTCCAAGGATATCGAGATTTCCGCCCCGTACGATATCCACTCAATGTCCTGTGTGGGATATACACAATTTTGGCAATGGAATCCAATATTTCTTAAATAAGTATTTACTAAAATATGTAGAATGCCTGAAAACATTGAGCCTCACAAACATTCGTTTGAAAAAAAAAAACCATTTTGTACAAATCTCGAAAATTCGGTTTCTTTCAAAATCCTATTTCAGTATAATTAGCAAAAAACTATTAATGCGAATAATTTTCATAACCAATAACAGCCTACTTACAATAAAAAAATAATTCACTCCCTAAAAATTTAAAAGTTGGCTGTTATTGTACCTGTAAAATCTAAATTACGCAGTTTAGATATCGCACTTTTCAACGGCAAAATAAGTTTTTATGATAAAAAAAAACAGTTATACTAATATATACCGCGTTCGTTTGTATAATATAAATGACAATTAATTATAATTTCGTACGAATATTCGAGAAATTGTTGATTTTTCTTTAAGTGTCACTTATTACTGTGCGACAGTTTCCGCACACTAACCGCCATGATGGAATTTACCTGGAAGTGACGTCAAAGCGAGCTTTACTATTATTGCACTTTATAATATTGTACTTTGTATCAAATCTCCGGAAAATACCTAATAATGTTAAACAAACTATAACGGAGATAAATTAGTTGGTCTATGCTTAGAAAAGGGTCTGTTTATTACAAATTCTTGGTTTATACATAAAATGATCCACATGTACACCTGGTCTAAAGGAAATAGCCGCAGTATAATTGACTTTGTTGTTGCGGATGAAAGACTTAGAGAGTTAGTCAAAGATACAAGGGTCTTGAGGGGTCCTGAATGCAATACTGACCATTACCTTCTGATCTCAAAAATTAACTTAGGTCGGGGTTGGAGGAAAAAGAGGCCCAAGAAAGCAAAACAAACGCGAATCAAAATTGAGAACCTACAGAAACCGGATGTGCGTATAGATTTCCAAAATAAGATAATCGAAAGCATAGATAGGGCAACATGGGAGGACCGTTTAAAAAACAAAGACTTAGAGGGCGCCTGGACAATGTAACGGGATATCCTTGTTAGATGCACAATTGAAGTATGTGGTACCGCAGTTGTAGGAAGAATGCCTGGTGATGCGTGGTGGAATGATGAAATTCAGGCTGCCCAAAAAGCAAAAAGAGAAGCGTACAAGAGA